>NC_091823.1:127727935-127810435 GCF_038994185.2 Dermacentor albipictus | reverse complement strand
TATTAGTATGTTACGACAGGCTTCAGACCCCGCCGCACTTGATAAGCGGCGCCTGGGCGGCCGCTGCGAGGTCCGCCCGCTGCTTGCAGCACTCCCGATTCTCTTCATCCTCCTTCATTGCTAATCGCGCTCATCTGAATGGGAGCTCGCGAGGCGGGACGCCTCGGTTGCGATTAACGGCACCCGCGGTGTGCGCTTTGCAAGTCTTTTTTCTTTTTTCTTTTGCAATGCCATTGGGTGTGCTACGTGTATGGCACATGCCTGGGCATTCACGTTCCATTCTACCGACCTTGATTATCTTGCCGTATACGAGCTTACGATAGCACAGGCTTGTTCCTCTTTTTCTGCCTGTGCTAACCTGGCCCTTATGTAATGTCTGTATTAGCGGTCTCGTTTCTAACCATACGAGCACCGTTATCAAGGGCAGAGCGGAGCCTTCTAGTGGATTTGCTAATCTGACCTCGCGATGACTTGACGCAACGTCGATACGCAACATCTTTTGGCGACCGCGATTACATCGCCGACGGAGGGTCCGCGAAGTCTGTGTGTGTATATATATATATATATATATATATATATATATATAGTTCACGCCGCAGTGTTTCTTTGTATTATTATTGATATGATATAAGGAGATGTTGGCGCACAATTGAAGGCGCCGGCTACTCCTTATCTCTTGGCTGGTTCCGTCATACATCATACAGGGTTCAAGATTACATGTCAAATAATCTTTTCACACAAGCACCAGGACTTATCATGCAACGTTTCCACAGGAAGACTATGACGTAAGGAACACATGGTACATACAATATACAAGGTAAATGTCTCCACACTTATGTAGATGAAAGTCTCAAAAGTACAAACGATACTGTCGCCTAATAACACATTGCCTAGTCAGCGGGTGGTACATACATCGTGTAAATGCATTATCACATGCAGTCACAACCAGGGGCGTAGCCAGGGGGGGGGCTTATGGGGCTTCAGCCCCCCCCCCCCGAAATTTTTTCGTGCTGTCATGCGCCGCCAACCAAAACAACTCCCGGCGCCGGAAAGCATGCTCAATTTTGTCTAGAATGCCTTTAATTCACCCTCGAAAAGACATTTAAGCGAGAACATTGCGAAATCGGGCTGGATTTCGCGGCAACGTCCATGCATCGGGAGTCACATATCGTAACGCAAGGAGCCCCACCGAACACAAAATTTCAAGGGTGTTTTGATTGCGAGCGGGCTCATCTCGGCATCTCGCGGAGGCCGCGGAATCTACGGAGCGCTTGGATTTCAATTCTGAAACTTTGTGGGTATAAAGTTCTCATAACATTTCGATGCGAAAGGTGCATTGACATTTCCGAAGTCGTACTTTAGATTTTCAATTACGGAACTTTGTGGGTTTAATGCAGTTGTAAACATTTGACGCCAAAGGTGCATCGACTTTTCTAAAGTCGTACATCGGGCCATACAACGAGACAAGCCAAATCAACACACTATCACACAAGTTGACAAAGCACGCAGCGAGGTCCGATGAGACAAAGCGTTGTGGTGGTTCATTTGTGCCGTCAGGTCACAGAAAGGAATATGAACGTTCTTTTTCCACCTGCGCCAAAGCATCCATGTCAAGACACTAAATCCACCATTGTAACTAAGTTCTTATTTATTTTTCTACCTAGACTTTTATCCGCGAGGATACATTGAGCTCCTTTCTCTTCTTTTTTTCTTTTGTTCTCGTAACCCGCGGGCTGCCGATCCATCCAGAGCGCATGCGTTTTTCTCGTGCTGCATCGACAACCGCGCTACGCACTTGGATGCGCGTTCCTTTTCTCTGGCCGACTGCATTTTCGCCTGGCAGAGTTTTGGACGCTTTCTGGCTAGCAGACGAGAAAAAGAAACAATGCATAGCCACTCGCCGCCAGCACTGCGGGAACTCGACGGATTGCAACGAGTTCGCTTGAGCGCAACCTCTCCGGAAAATTTTGTCTCGCCGGTGTAGGATACCGAGCATTATGCGTATGGTTTTCTGTGGACCAAGCGTCACATGTTTTCTTCGATATTCCTTCTGTAGCCACACTAGGTGCCCAAAGTAGGCATTCGATTGTAGCCAACATGCGTTCCTTTGCGTTATTCTATTTTGCCGGCCCCCCGCCCCACAAAAGAAAAAAAGGAAGACATTGTTGCGGCGCAGCGAATTGTCGCATGGTGAAAGTTCGATTTTGTTACTTCTTTTGCGGAAAGTAATGGGCCACGGGTCGCTTCAGTTGCCGGATACTATTATATTATTGCGATAGCAGCTATATGAAGACTCCAGGCGCATTCCTGCTGTTGCCCGCATGTTCCGTATAAATAAAGGCCAAGGGCGATAACATCTTGACCACGCGCCGCATGCTCTATGTGCGAATGAAAGCTTGGGGGGAAGGGGGAGGGGGTAAGCCGACGATGAGTCTTGTGTGCGCAAGAGAGAAAAGCGGGGAGGAAGCGCGCCGCCTTCCGTCGCACGCGATACATATAGGGAGTGGAGGGAGGGGGGGTGGTGATCTGTGAATCTGTGGTTGCGCAACCTGTTTATCTGCCTTGTTTGACGCATTATATATAGTGACTTTTTCTTAGGTACGTAGATTTATTGGAGACTTATACGTATATTTAAATATCTTGTTGCGAGGTTTTGTGTATACGCGCAGTGAACTTTGTTTCCAGTGGCAATTTTTTGCCCTGTATCAAGCTGTATCTTTACCCCACGCAATAATGGTTCGGTTCATTATTTTCGAGGCATGCGCGTAGCACATACGCATCTCATTTACAAGTGACATGCAGAGGTGAGGTTAAATGTTCTTTAATGCTCTCATACACTGGGTTGAACATGGCTGCGTGGCATAATGGACACTCCAAAAGTTGGACAGCTTGATGTAGTGAGGTTTTTGACAAATGAAGATGTTTCCCAAAATGAAATTATTCGCCGTATGGCTGCCGTATACGTTGAACATTCCGTTTCATTGGCCACTGCGAAGCGTTGTAGCCAACTGCTCCAAGAAGGACATGAAAGTTACAAAGAAGATCCATGGCCGGGCCGAAGCCACCGTGCAATCACCCCCAACACAATTGAAAATGCCGTGGTTGTTCAGTGGCTATGGTGTTTTGGCTGCTGAGCACGAGTTCGCGGGATCGAATCCCGGTCACGGCGGCTGCATTTCGATGGAGGCGAAATGCGAAAACACCGGTGTACTTAGATTTAGGTGCACGTCAAAGAACCCCAGATGAGGGTGAGGACTTTTTGTCTGGAATTGTGACCGGGGATGACTCGTGGTGCCGCTACTACTAGCCTGAAACACTACGGCAAAGCTTACAGTGGAAACATTTGAATTCACCATTCCCAAGGAAAACATGGGCCGTCATGTTGACTTCTTTTTAGATCATTAGGGGCCATTATTGATCGAATTTTCTAAACCTGGAGAAACTCTAAATCGTTTCAGATATTGTGAAAGGTCGTATCGGCTGCGTGTCGCAATCAAGAACAAACGACGTGGAAAATTGAGCATTGGGAACATCTTGCTTCACGACATGGCCCGTTCCCACGTCGCTGATGTGGTTAATACAAAACTGGCAAAGTTCAAGTGGGAAACGCTTCAACATCCCTCATGCAGCCCAGACCTATTGCCTTGCGTCTTCCACATTTGGTAAAATTTAAAAAAAACTGCTCAAGGGAACCACATTCATGTCGGAAGATGACGTGTAGTCATTTACAGATTTTTGAGGCAGCAACCCAAAGAGTTTTATGAGACGGGAATCACGCGACTCGTTAGTAGGACAAGTGTCTAAATACTCATGGTGACTACTTTTAAATAAAGTACCCCATTTCTCATATATCCGCATTGGCCCACTTTCATTTGACTCGCCCTCGTATGTTTTGCAGAACTCCTGCTTTTTATATGTGCTCTCTGTTGCGACTATAATTTCCGAGCAATTACTCCCAATACACAACCGGTGACAGCTGCTCTTGCTCAATACATTCGAACAAAGGACAGCGTCATTGAGATTTTCCCCTGGTCGTTGCATATGTACGAAAATGTAAACAAGGTTGTTGAATGACAGATATATATATATATATATATATATATATATATATATATATATATATATATATATATATATATATATATATATATATATATATATATATATATTTATTTATGCCTCGACTAAATTATAATGGGGAGGCCGAGCTGCAAAGTGAGCCCCCCACGAACGAAATTTCTGGCTACGCCACTGGTCACAACAGAACAGTCAACATAACATAATTCACAAACAGATGCATATATACAGTGACACTGAAATGAAGGGAACAATGAAAGTGTTAATAACGTCCAACAATGCCGCTTTCCTCAAGAAACGTCTTTAGTGCTTTTAAAGCGCTCTTCTGCAAGGCTAACTGCAAGAAGCCGCAGTGTTCTTGCAGTTAGCCTTCTGTAAGCTCATATGGCAAATTCGTGTATGCAAGTTTGGATAACCTTATGGCATCGATGGTTTAAGGACACCTCGTCTGGTAGGCAGGAAGCATGTTGAACGAAATAAATAGTGACAACGCCAACCGAAAAGGATAGGTTTCACCTATTGCCGTTGAAGGAGGTTGCAATATAGACAAAACGCCGTTAAGTTAAGCGCCTTTGTAACGCATATTACGTAGACGCACGCTCGAAAGACATCAATTACCTTCTTATTAGTGAACAGCACCTGTGACGCAAACGCGTGTCGTCACGACAGCATCGAAATGGCGACGGCGACGTCATGGCGAATTATTCTTTAGAACGCAGCGCTTAGGCGCCCGTTCCTGAGGCGAGTGTCGGGGCCGTCCATCAGCGTCCTCGTAACCGAGCGAACGAGCGCAGCAAAAAATGAAGGCGCGAACGCGGAGCGTGGAATGAAAGACGGCGATAGCGTTGAGAGCGTGAGGAGGAAAGTGGAGGAGGAGAGAGAGAAAGCAAGGGAAGGAAAGGCAGGGAGGTCAACCAGAACAGCATCCGGTTTGCTACCCTACACTGGGGGTGGGGGAAAGGGGAATAGAAAGCGGAAGAAAGGGAGAGAGTAAGCACTGAGTACGTGTGGGAGGCACACCGTACACAATGACACTATAAGCGGTCTCTTAAGCCCGTGCACTTCAAGTACCTCACAAGTGCACAAATCGCTTTTCGAGCCAGTGACGGGTGTGGCCACGGTCCGAGTATCTTTGACTCGGTGAACGGTGTCGAGTCTAGTCTGCGTAAAGTTATTATCGCGAAAATGGGGGGGGCTTCAGAAAAAAGAAAGGCGTAGTGCCGCGCAAGACAGGTATTGCGGCGACGTTTATTTATTGGCGTGATAAAAATTTATTTTTATTTTCTTATTTTATTGGCATGATAAAAATGAAATGCTGGTGCACGAATCGGGCGCTGGTTACTAGTTTGTCATGAAAGTTTAGTCTTTCTAACACGTGGTGCATGAATTCATGGTCCAGCATGGGCAGGTCCTGCGCAGGATCTGCCAGGAAGCTGAATTCAGGCGAAACGTGGTCACACAGCCTCAAAATAAATGTTCCAGCATGCAGTAGCCTTCGCCACCTACACAATGTCTCATTAAATTAGAAGTGCCATGCCTTAGCGGTGCAGGAAGGCACATTTGCAGGGGAAACCTTATCCCGTAAACTTTTGCGGTTGACTGTGCATAGATAACATATAAAACATACCATATACTGTGTGTGTATATAGCATACACTCTTCTATGCTACAATTTATATATATATATATATATATATATATATATATATATATATATATATATATATATATATATATATATATAACAGCACTTTTCAACAAAACTCTTAGCTCAACAAAGCTAGCACATCACATTCAAAGCACAGAATGATTGCGAAATTAAAGCATTCGTACGAACAAGACTTATTTGAAGTATCGTATGGTGTATGTAGATCCGCTAATAGCGCCGCACTAATGAAGAAGTCGCCTAGGCCTTGATTCGCGCGGATTTGCTCACCACGGTGCACACTTCACGTGTTCTGCTTCTATGTGCGGGTCTGAGTAATGCATGCCCTTTTGGGCATGACGCCTTAGCTCGGGGCCCAACTCCGATCCCCCTGTTCAAATACATGTAAAACGCAGAAATACTTTTCCGAAACAACGGATGGACTGATTTGAGGTAAATTTGTTTCGTTTGAGAGAGAACGTTAAATTGTAGTGACTGAAGGAAACAGAATTTTGATGGACGACTTGGAATTAAAAAAAAACATTGCGAAAAATTGGTCAGCTTCAGAAAAATAGAGGCTTGAAGAATACATGTCCGTACTTCTGCACCAGTGCCAGATATCGCAGTTATGTCAACAACATCCGTTAGAGCATCTAAATCGGACAAATTTAATTTATACATATACCCCTCGTGTGAATTTGCTGCATTGTTTACAAGGGTTCTGCAAAAACCCTACTATGGAACTGATGGTATATACTTTAGAGCGATATATAACCCACCCATCTTTTTCGCTTTAGATGCGTTAGAAGGTGCAGTTTAAACAGTTTTGAAAGTTATAGATCTTATATGGCTATATTTTCTAAAATTTTGCCATTTTCAACGACGTATATAAAGACATCGACGGCATAAGATTAAAAAAAAAAGCCAACTTGCTGCCCATAGTCGCTAAATTATAACCATTTCTTTTAAATGCAGCAGACCCTGTCAAACTTGGCACAGTGGTTGCCGAGAAAAACGATTTCTCCGTTCCCACGCATTTGGGTAGGAGCTGCCGAGCTGAAGGTTCCTCTTCAAATTAAACCCGAGCAAGCCCCTGCGAGAGTTCACTCGGACTTTCATTTCCCATCTGCGTTCGACAATCTGCGAATGGCATGGCGCGCTTCGCCTTCCGACGCGGCGTTTCGGCGTTACAACACTACGAGAACAAAGAAAAATTGCGCAAAAAAGAACAAGACAGAGAAAGAACCACACGACACAGGCGCAGATACAACACTTTCGGCGATCGCCCACGCGAACCAGAGCGACGCCGTCATTTTCAATTGTCGACACGTGCACGCCTTTACGGTCTTTTTTTTTTTTTTTTACACCTGTGTGCGCGGTTCTAGGAAGAATGTCGAGCAAGAGGGGCCCCCGAAGGGTTTTCTAATCTGCCAGTGCCAGAAATGTCTAGCGGAAGTAGCAAATAAAGACAGAGTGGAAAAAATACGTAAAAATGAATAACTAATACATGGGAAGGAAAGTGTACAAATTGAGTGGGGGAATGAAAAAAAATGGCGGAGGTAAAGAAACATCTGGTTTAACATGAGCAGTTGAAAGGGTCTCAACGAAGTGTGTCGCCTGCAATATGGTGGTCGACCGGCAAAGGAGATCAGCGACGAAAAAGCAATGACTGAATTTACTTTGTATAGTACTACCAATAATAACTAGCAGCACTGCAAAGAAACTACATACGGTAGTAATTTGAGCAAAGTCAAAATGCTTCTGCACATATATAACACTACTGTTGTTCGCTGTCCTGATCTAATAGTTATCTGGTTTTTTTTACTCTCTCTCTTTCTATTTTGTGTTTCACGTTATAGCTTTGTGCTAATGGTTCATGAAGGCCACGTCATGTCGTACATGTGAGACCAGAATGATATGTTTAGACGATGACTCTACACTTCAATGATACAGACACTACACTTCACTTCTACACTTCAATGAATTTTACAGAATTACATGGTTAGATAGCTTATTCTACTGAGCGAGTAACTTTTACTCGCCTCATGACTGCAGCTTTCGTGAATTACGAAAGGGTCAACTGCTGGAATGTGGTTGTACCAGATCATACGTGTACAGAGAGGCACGCTACGCAGAACATTGACGCTGACGAGACACCCCGCACCACACGATGCTTCCAAGTATCCATTCTACGAGTTGTGCTCTGAGGTGCAGACTAGCTCTGATTACAGCTATACTGTATTAAGATAATAATACTTATTGGCTCGTGCATACGAGCTCTATCCGCCTATACTTGCGTGACGGGTGATGCTGCAGACAAATGTCAATTGAAAATACTAAACAGACGAGCAAATCTCAGTTTTCTCGTAGTACTGATGGGGAACGCTTCTGGTAAAATAAAGAAAGAATTCTGTCTTGGGACTATATACAGAAAAAAAGTGTATATTTTTTTAAATTAAGGTATGTTTTCTTTTTTTTTCATTGAAAGAAATGTTTTGCAGTAAATATAGAGATTTACCCTTCTTAGTTTTTTTTTCACGTTTATTATTTTTTTTACAGTGTAGTATAGCCACGAGTACACCTATTCCAACATCGTCATGGTGTAACAAGTCTGGCTGGTACTGTATAGCTCGCTGGATGACGGACGCCATCGTGAGAAGGCCGAGAGCAGAGAGAGAGAGAGAGAGAGCGAGAGAAGGAAAGGCAGGGAGGTTAACAATGCTCGCCCGTGGGCAGAAGTTATAGAACACATAGTAAAAGTATAGCGAATTGGACGAGCTATACCGGTGTCGCACGGTCACTTTTGATCGCAGCCAGGCCCGATCGCGATCTCCGCATCTTGATCCGAATTTCTCGATCGCGATCGTAGGCTGACGACCATGCCGTTCCGGGAGTTGCATACGATCAACAGACGATGATAGCCTTACCCACAATGACTAATTAAATAACATTTTATTAGGAAAAAGGAGTTTTGCGTTACGATTTTTACAGCACATTAGACAAATCTGGTAAGCGGTTTGGACATACTCTGGTGCGCTAGAGCTCACCTAGGCTGCAGAGGCCGAAACTCGATCCGGATCGTGGTTGGACCGTGCGGCAGCGATCGTTGTCGATCGATATCGAGAAATTCGATCCGGATCGGAGCCGATCGCGATCAAAAAGTGGCCGTGTGACACCGGTATTAATAAGCGCTTCATCTCGTACCGACGGCGGCACTTTCCTCTCGTGCGCCCTGTCCCTGTCGATTTTCGCGTTCTCTTTTACGCTCACAGCGTATGCTTAAACGACGCATGCGCGGTACCCATCGTTACGCGGAAACCCGCTATACGCCGACCCAAAAGCGCTCAACCGTGATCGTCCTTTCCTCTATATCAAGTTGGGCGTGGTGCGCGCTCTGAGTGCGCGATGACAGGTTGGAGGCTGGAGGGAGGGGGGTGCATTCAAGCGGCTGTTTTCAGCGAGAACCGGCGGCACCAGCCGAAATTAAGAGGTTAGAGTATTTTTCGTGCGCAGTAGTTCCGGTGGCGGGCGTTGTGTGATGTCCTCGCTGCGCGTGCGCAGACACACAGGCCCCCTCTCCTCACCCCTCTCCACGCAACGACATAGGAAAAAGAAAAAGGTCGCATCTGCTGTCGCGGCCGCGGTGTGGCCGACATTACTGCCGTCCCTGAACGGTATAGGCCGACGACAAGGGCGACCATTTGCTGCTGCTGCTTCGTGCGTCGCCGCTCGAGGACGTCGGCGCACGCACTCGCAAAGCCGGCTGCTGCTCGCGTCGGATGGCCGAGCCAGCGCGCGAGTGCACGCATCTTCGCGTGATGCCGGAGGCCAGGCTCCCATTTATTTTTCTCTGCGCCGCGTGCTTGCGGTGGGCCGTGCGCAAATGATTGCTCCCGCGGGCCGACGCTATAGACGACGTTGCGTCCGTTGCTGTTTTCGCGAGGCCGCCCCCAGCATAGCAAGTCGAGCCCCTGTTGGCGACTTGAGACCGAACGACAGGCAGCCGTCCCCACTATACCTATAACCAGTAGCGTTGTGTGGTATTCTGCCGCGTTTCACCTGTCACGATGGCGCGCGTACTAGCTTGAATTGAGTCGCTTCTTATTTTTTTTTTCCTACCCTACGAGTGCCCAACTAGGTGATATTACAGAAACTGCAGAAAGCTTCGTTATTTCGTATGTCTGATATGGCCGTTTATTGGCAGAGCATTTAGAGTGCAACCGCATTTGTTCTCAGTAATGTATAGTATGTGAAATACGGGCGCGAGAAGCCAGAAAATAGTATGCAAATTTAAAAATCTAAATATAAGTAAATAAACAGAAACAAATAAATACAGAGAAGACGAAGAAGGACCAAACTTTCGTGGTTCGGTTTCTATAGATTGCGCGGCGCCTAAGCTTGCAAGGCTATCGTGTATATTCAGCTAACAGTTTAGACATATAGGTGTGTTGGTTCGCACGAAAATGCAGCAGCTGTGAGACCGAAATGCAGGCGCAGGCGAAAGCAGAATGCACTTTTCTTCGCTGACGGTGAAGCCGCGTGGGAACCGGCGCTTGTATGGCATCTTGCGTCTGCAATATGGAGATGGCACTCAGACACAACTGAGTTTACGCCTGTGCACACGAATGTAGTCATGCTTTCTTATGCACGCCGCATTGTAAGCTACGTTGTGTTGTTCGTAGGATCACACGCGAAAGAAGTTAAAATACAGCTGTAATACGTGCTTTTCATGACTTGTCGACGTGAGGTGGCGTCAAGTTGCAGACAGACACGTCCTGCAGATGCGCTCCACTACTTGGGCTCGAAGCTGTTTTCTTGGCTGTCACCGTAGACTGTCTCCCGTGCTGGCCACTATAGGACACACCCAATTTGGAGCTCTGATTAAAGGCCAACTGCAACGAAATTCTGGACCACGTAAAAAGGAAAGCTTTAGATAGTGTGGGTGTAGAGGAAACATCATGGGCAGAATTTGACGTTTGAAATACGAGCACAAGCGTCACGAATTAACTCTCGCAAGAATTGTCGTTTTTGGTACCCAAACTAAAATTAAATAAAGAAAGAAAACGCCCCCATTACCTTTCTACTTACGTGACGCATAAAGCGCGCGGCTCCCCGGCACGACCTACATATGAGTTAAGGCGGCATCCGCGGCTGCCCGCGGTGCACGGAACAAATTTCGCAGGCGGCGTGCTCGGACCTGCGTCACTGCGACAACCACCAGGCGCACGCGTCGTCTGCTCGAGTGCTGTTTAAAGGTTGCTAACAAGAAAACTGCGCAATTATCAGCCCTGCGGCTTTGCCAAGATTGCTTTAGTGGTATATACGACTCATCTATAACAAGTATACGTCGAAGTTAAACTTCGTTGCAGTTGGCCTCAAAGGGACACTAAAGGGAAATGCTAAGTCCACGTGGACTGTTTAAATACCATTACAGAAACCTCACAGTGCTTGTTTCGGACCAAGAAAAGACAGCTTATGAGAATATTGCATCTGAAGGGTCCGAATGCCGTTCATCGCAATTCAAATTTTCCGCCAGCCAACCGGTGAGTGGTACCCATACGCATACGCCATCACCGCCCTTTGCTGCCTGCGGTGAGTAAAACGGCGCCCGACAGACGGCGTTACGGGTTTTCGCACAAAACGCAAACGTGATGGAGAAACCTAACCAAGTGGTGGATTCGCCGCTGCTGATGATTTCGGTCAAGTGGCGTGGACCGTTCTGGCATGCCGCGACACCACATGAACGCCGAATTCTCTGTTACTTGCAGTTTGTGCGAGATTAGCGAGCCTGAAAACCAGCGCAGCACTACGCGATAACGAAACTATTGAAACGCGGAAACGTGGCGGCGTAGAGTCGAGCGAGAACGAAACCTTTCGACCGTCCGCGTCGTTGTCAAATTTAATGTCAATGAGTTCATTTTGCTAAAAATGAAATTGAACTGGACAAGCAGCATTTTCTTTCGTCTTAAGATGCCATACAACAACGTACTTATAACGAGTGGTTGAGTACTAGCGACAGAATTAAAATGAGCGAGTGCCTTCGTAATCGGGCAAGTACTTGCTTCAATGTCCGGGGGTAGTTTCTAATTGTGTCCTGCATTTACCTAAATTTCTCGATTACTAAGGCTCTGTTCGCGATTATATTGACGCCTTAGAGATTCTCGAGCACTGACCTATCACTTTAGCGGGACTTAATGTTTGTTTTTACTGTCCCTTTAAGGAACATGAAAAGCAGATGAGCGCCGGCGTCTCAATATGTTTGGTCGAGTCCAGAGAGACCACACGCCGTGGTTCCTCAGCGGATTTGGCGTTGCGCTGCCAAGCACGAGGTTGCGTTCATGGTTATATTGCGGGACAAAATCCCGCCCGCGGCGACCGCGCTTCGATGGGGCGAAATTCAAAACACCCGTATATGCCGTGCATTGGGGACACGTACCCCAGGTGGTCGAAATTAATCCGGAGCCCCCCCAGTACGGCATGCTTCATAATCGCGTCCTAATGTCGGTACTTAAAATTAAAAAAAAAACTTAGATACCAAACAAACCAGCGGCGTGCCGCGCTTCGGTTATAGTCGCGGTCAATTGTGTGCCAAATAGATAGTGCGATTTAGCTGCAGGCTGGGCGGACGCACTATACTACACGACAACACCACAACGAGAAGTGCCTCGTCTAACGATGCGAGCGGGCCATGCGAACGTGCGTCAAACAAAAGGAACGCGCGCGCGGGCTCGTTCGCCGCGTTGTCCTCCCAGAATATATATATGCATATATATATATATATATATATATATATATATATATATATATATATATATATATATATATATATATATATATATATATATATATATATATATATAGAACGGTGCCCATGGCGCCGGAGCTCGTTAGTGCGCGCCTCGCGAGCACCGTCGAGCGCGCGCCACGCCTCTTCGCTTTGTGCGTGCCGCATCGGTTATTGCGTGCAGTGAGGCGAAAGCTGGAGGAGCACCGGATCGTCTCCTATATATACCGGCCCAGACACGGGAAAGAGGATGCTTGTGTTTCTCGCTGTGTATACTGACGCAACTTCCGTACGAGTCGCTTACGTAGTACTACCAGCAGTGGCGGCGGCAATTCATTTATCGTAGGATGGTAACATAATGGCACAAGAAATAAATCCTATCACATATAAGGAGCACGGGAAGGCAAACGTAAGACAAATTAAACGAATCATCGAACCTGTATTTTGTGTTTAATCAATGCCTCTCAACTTGACCACATTCCCCTGATTCATACGCGCGTGTGTATTATACAGTCGGAGTTCTTGCGTATATATGTTATTGACATATACCTGTTAGCCACTGTTCTAAGCAACACTGCTAAACGGCAGGTGTATGCAGCTCGTTGATGTTACTATTTTATGTGTGGTCTAAGTATGTGACACTGCATGGAGATGGATTAACCGGATTTCTGAGTATCCGCCCTGTGATTAAGAGCTAGAGCGAACACAGTGCAAGAAGCGACTGTAGTCAACCGTTGGCTCCAATAGCTTTTTCTTTTTTGTCACTTACGAGTTTATTTGAACAAATGAGGCGAAACAAGTTGCCGCGTTTAGAGTGAGGCGGGTCCAGAAACTTTCGCAACAGTTTCGCGTCGACGTCCCCGTAACCTACCACATTGCGAATTGTTTCAGTGCGGCAATGAGATTTAACTGTAAACATTTCTTTATGTCGTTGGGTTCACTCGTGCTACAGTATTTGTTTGTTTGTTTGCTTATGTTTTTGTTTGTTTATTTGTTTCTCGGTGAATTGGCGTAACCTGCTCTGGGGTTTCGGCCATGAATAGCTTGTGTTCATATGTGTTGGCTTGGTCGCTTGTTTTTCTTCTCTATTGGCCGTGAAATATGGGAACTTAGGTCACTGAAAAGGCATACTTTCAAAAGAAGAAAAAAAACTAATGACAGCAGTTAAAAAATAACGATACACTGTCGGAGCGAGTCTGTAAGGAAACAACTCTATGAATGCAGGTACATAATCACAGAGAAATACGAAAAAAATAAAAAAAAAATAAAGACGGATCTCACAAAAGTACAACACAAGCATAAATAAGTCGCGCGAACATTAAGAAAGCGCACGCAAATTACTATTCACAAAGTATCGTTCAAGTCACTGTCCGTCGGCTAACTTAACTCTGACTGCCGCATACAGGTTTCATAGGTTCTTTTCACGGAAACGGAGGCAGTTTACGGTTCGGAGATGGCATTGAATGTCACTCGCCCGTGCAGATATCGATGGTCCTGTACTTTATTTCTCAATTCTCAATTCCGCGCACGACTGACAATCCGATAAATTGCGGGGGCCGTATATGTAGCTGCATCCGTTCGCCGATGATGATACGAAAGCGCTTCCTTGAGGTTGTCAGACAAAACGAGCGAGCAGATAAACTTGAGCCGTTGCAAACGGTTGCGGCGCCTTCTCGCGATCTCGCGGTTCTTCTTTCTTTCTTTAAAATACACGATGTTTACAATATGCTGGCGTCTTTAAGCGGCGCAGTCTACTCGTTTTCACATGGAACGAATACATACTAAATGTTAAGGAAGAATAAACCGGCACTGAACGAAAGAGAGATCAGAAGAAAAAAAGAAGTCATATTTGAAGTCAGGTTACATAAAGGCACTAAAGAGAACTCGCAAGAGAGGTCAAATATAGGTCAGCTCACACAAATGCATTAAATGGGGCTCACAACAGGGGTCACATAAAACAGGCTGGAATGTAAAGTCGGCGTGCATAAATGCCCTACAGACTGCTCTCAACAGAGAGAAAGAGAGAGAGAGAGAGAGAGAGAGAGAGAGAGAGATGGATGAGATTCGGAGAGCACGGACGTTACCTGGAAGAGAAACATTCAGTTTGCTACCCTGCGCTGGGAAAGGCAAGGCGTTAGGGGAGAGGGGGGAAAGACAAAGATGAATAGGAAAAGTGCACGCACTCCCGCGTTCTTAACAGAAGTAACGTAATGCACACAACTGTTGCAGCGAGAAAAGACAGACGACGACAAGGAACACAGGACAAAGAAAACATGCCGGAGCGTAGTGCACGGAACTTGCCGGTCACACCGCACAGCTCAGCAACTCCCGGCCGAGGAGGTGACGCCTGTGCGCCTCTTCATCCTTCTCGTCGCGGCCCTCCTCAACGCCGGACTCTGCCTCGCCTACGCGAATATTGGCCTCGAGCTCCACCACTGGAAAAGCTGGCGCCACCGTCGGCGTGACGTGCTAGGAGGGATCACGTGGACATAGCGGCCGCGTCGGCTGCTTCGGGCGCGCCGAAGCGAGCTGAAAACGAGTTTAAATTCCCTCGTACGCTGCGGTTTTCATTTAGTGGCGAAATGTACCCGCTTCGAGTGTCTCCTTTACAACGCTTGAAAGCACTACAATAGGTAGTGGCTGCCTTTGAAGGCGCGCGACATGGTAGGCTACTGCTCGGTGCCGCAGGACCGGACGCACGTAACGGAGGCCGGTGTCAGCCTTATTCACACGTAGCCGCAGGACAAGAAGCTGCGTGAAGCTTGGCCCGCGAAACATAAAACCGGCAAATAGTCATCGGCTACAACTCGGGTATGCAGCAAGCACAGACGCGAGGAAGATTTCTGCTACGGCGCCCGGTCTGCGACGTTCTGAAAACACGCACTGAGACGCACGCCCGAGTCCGCTGCCCGACTAATGTCATGACGGTTTGGTCTATGAACTTGTCGATACTATAGATACTGCAAAGTTCAGTGGAGTGGAAAGGCAGCGGTAAGAAGCACATTTAAAGAAAGCATGGCATATGGTCATGTTTATGCTATGAATTAATGCACTGGATTACAAAAAAGGAGAAGCGGGAAATTGCACGCTGAGAACGCCGATAAACATACAGTGCGACGCAACTCGAGAAATAGTATCGAGAGGTCAAAGAATTTGGAAGAAAAAAAAAAGATTGAATCGTCGCGACGGCACATCACAGTCCCCGTAGGCGTCGAAGTCTCTACAATGAAATTATTTTTGAACAGCTCTGATAGCGCCCACGCAACAATGGTTGCTTGTATACTGTCAAATGCTCATATTCTGCGGCCTAAAGCTCATGGCAGGGTACGAAAACGCGCGCGCGGAGAAAGCGAAACAGTGGGCGGACAAGCATGCAGACGCGCAGTCGGTCGCTGCGAATCTGCGCGATCGCTGCATTGAGGCTTCGTTCTGTTACGCTCCATTTAGTTATACAAACACTACAAGAACATATTTCACATGGTTTGCTCTCAGCGTTTACCTACCTTCCACGCAAGAAGCCGGTTCGGGAGACTCCATCGCGGCGACCGCGCGCAGCGGCGTTCACTGTACGTATCGAGATAGCGGCTGTAAACGATTGTGTGCTTTCAGTTTGCCCAAGAATATTATTTAGACTGTAAGAAACTTCTCTTGCTTCGAAAGTACTTACAGAAATGTCCGGGAGAGCTCGCGCGTGGTGTTTTCAGTGAGCGCTGACAGCAAAACCTATGAGGAGCGCGCCACGTGATCCCTCATACTACGCCAGCGAGGCGCTTCCGATAGAGGGCGACTCCGTAACTCCTCGCCGCCAATAGCGGCGGCGGCTGGCCTGCTTGTGCCTCCTTCCCTATGTCATAATTAAGCCAATTAGCGGGACACTTCGTCACGCTTGCCTGCGCGTCGCTGATCCTCCTCCCCCCCTCCACCCCTTTCCTACGCGCCCTCCGCTCGCCCCCCTGGAGCAAGTGCGCATATTTCCACGTCGTCGTCAGTGGGCGTTACTCACGATTCAACAGGTTAAGCCTCGCGACCGGCTGCTTCTCGTCGTCTGCTACGCAGCCGAGGCGCGCTCGGCTGTCACGACTGCAAATGTGAAGATGGGTGCGGTTCTATTTCCAGCCCGCTGTGTTTGCAAAAACTACGGTGCTGACTGAGATGCCTCTTCTAGGCTGTTTTGGTTCGTTGCGAATCATCACCAAACGAAACCGGCGGCATTAGGAAGGGCAAGAGGGCAGCACAGCGCTGGACTTGCCTTGATGCGGGAGTTCGGCGTCGGCACGTCTCGACTCTCTGGGTCATCGCACCTCCTGGTACCCGCCGCCACGACCCAGTGGCTATGGCGGTTCTGCTTATGAGCACGAGGTCGTGGGTTCGATAGGGCTGCGGTGGCCGCATTTCCGCGGGGGCGAAATGCGAAAACCCTCGTGTAGTCAGGTTTACGCGCACCTTGAAGAACGTCAGGTGGTCAAAATTATTATATTGCCCTCCACTAAGGCGTCTCTCATAGCTCCAGAGTTGTCTTAGAATATTAATCCCCATGAATCAGGCAACGAATCCATTGACGAATAAAACTGTCGATGATCTCCAGACCAGTCTTTTTATTTCCTTTTTTTTTCGTGTGTATTGCGCTGGCAGTAACTATGGTCGGTGAAAACCTAAGAATTTGAAGATTATACGTACGCTGTCCAATTCAAACGTAATTTGCAAAGGTGCGCCAGCTTATTAGGTACGCTTATTTTCCTAACACCAAGTAGTTTTGCGTGCTTAGACGGGCCTTAGTTTTTAAAAGCGCAACTTTTATTTCCTACTCTCGCCGAGCTTCCCGACCGTGAGAGCTGCGGCCTGGCTGTTGCCTTGCAGAATAGGCCAACCAATCACAGCGCAGCACGCGCATCGCGCGCGCCGCTGGGTTCCTTGCAGCACCACCAGATGGTGCTCGCATCCGCGTCGCCGTTAAGGAGATGTATACAAAGCTTAAGAGGATGTGTACAAAATTGCTAGATAGAAAACATGTATAGCATACGTGATTAAATCAAGCAGGTTAGATGACTGACTGTTACCGCCCTGTTTCAAAGGGGACGTCATTAAATCATCATCATCACCACCACCACCACCACCACCAGCTGTGCAGGGGAGAAACGAGAAAAGAACCAGAAAGCTAACCTTCGCGCATCAGCGGCTGCACGGTAATGGAGAAATAAACGCTTCTTGCGGATAGAATGGATTCGAATTGCGCTACGTACGTATGCACATGCCACCTCTGAAAACACAATGCGTTCAAGGCGACCGTCGTACTCGCTAGTAGTCTGTAACTTCGCGTAACGAAAGGCTCGGTATAGTGTGTGTGTGTTTGTTTGTGTGTGTGCGCGTGTGTGTGTGCGCGTGTGTGTGTGTGTACGTGTGTGTATGTGTGTGTACATGTGTGTGTGTGTGTCTGTGTGTGTGTGTTTGTGTGTGTTCGTGTTCCAATCAGCCGAGCATTTACATTTGCAGAGCAATGTCGTTGAGCTGTGAGCAGACTCGAGTTGGCTCGACTCTCTTTCAGATGTAAAGAGCAGGTGCACTGCGTTTTTGCGGTAGGAGCTCGTTAAATTTGTCATTCTTAGGTTGTCGCCCACTACAGTTCCTCTTCTTTTTTTTCGTTATATTAGAGGGTGCACCCACCCCTTTGCCTGTTGTCGTCTAGGTTGGAAGTACTGAAATGTTGTGGAATTACGGATTGTGGGAGCTCAACTGCAAAGCATGGCCCGTGCCCTAGAGAAACGTGCAAGGTGTTTCACAATGCATGCAGCGCGTTGTTTGGCAAATACCGAATACTCTAACCCCCTTAGAGGAGAATGTTAACCTTGTACCCGCTGTTACCACGCAGGTGGGAAGCGTTTTCCCACCAAGTAACTCTGGTTGAGGTACCAAATCGTCCGGATCCCAGCCCTAATGTGAATGAAGCGCTGGTCGCATACATGAACTTAGCGCACTTTTCAATAGCAGTGAAAAAAGTGTCAGTGCGAGGAAAATGCACTTGGCTCGCCACAGTCATCGCTTATAGGACGCCAAGTATTTGAGGACGACAAATAAAGTGACCTGGAAGAGAAGGTGAACAATTGCGATGTTGAGTAACGTACGACGTGCACCCTATTGTGCGAAAGCAGTGGTCAAATATTTTAGAGCTTAGCATTAGGGTTAATATTACTACTGTTTGAGTGAAGTTTTCATATCTGTAGCTTGAGGCACCTTACACACTCTTTCTTGGTCATCAACTGCCTACAGTGCGTGCGGATAAGACTCTAGTTCCTGAGGAGTTGCTTTTAAGGCCTGACGAATACGCGCATGCGTGCGTCAACCGCATGGGAGGGACTCTTATTTCAAAACCCGTGGGCGCATCGGGCGGCCTCCGATGATTCGTCGTCCATTGTTCGCGGCTGTGCTCTACTATACGGGGTGTTCAATTGCGTCTGGTATGCATAGAAGGCATGCACTTACGTGTAAGAACGTGCAAAGTTCTATGTGGTCTACCTCCATTGGCCATTGTGCGCCGCATCTCACGTGTCGATCGAGGGTGCGTGCAAGCTGATTCTGCATGGAACGGAAGGGCTAACGATGAATTTTTTTTGTTTATTTGCGAGTAGGACGGGGGTGCAAGTTGGGAACAATAAGGACGTGATGAAGGGCAAGTTGTTGTTCTATGTAAGCTAAACGTGTGCTGAATGACACACGCAGTGAAAAATAAGTGAAAAAGAGACGCAGTCGTAGACGCGCCTCTGAAGCCGTTAAATAGGCGTATATCTGTTTTCGCTCGCCACATTCAAATGCAAGCGTACTAGTATACATGATGGCTGCCGCTCCGAGCCGGCAGACTCTTGAATCTTGAATAAGCTCACTCTTATGAATTTCTTGTGAGTACATATAGTTAGGCCGCACCTCGAGAAATTCGAATTGTCATCTTTATATTTTTTTTCCTATTTTTTCCTCTGACAAACCTTGTCACTGCACTTCTCTTAGTCTGCCCTTGATAACGATTTAAAATGCGAACCTAGGCGTTAGAGTACAGTGCGACGTTGCGTGTCGGTCGTTATTGCTTCACGTAAATAACGCGTGGTGTTGAAGTGGTGTTGAAGAGGCTACTGGCCTAAAATTGTCCTCGTTCAGAGCAGGCTTAAAAGAGTGAAAAAAAAAATGACTTGAAGAGTCGATGCAGCACGGCGTTCACGAGACAAGTAGAAGGCATAGCGGCCAATGCAGGAATATCGCATAACGCTACGTAGGCGTTGCTTCGCCTTGATACTGCCGAATTCTATAACCAATCGTTTACACTCGTGCTGGTAATAACTTGCAAATCCTACTCACCTTCACGTCGAAGCGACAAATTGCATTGCATGATCTACGTTAATCCTTACAAAAATAGAGCTAAAAGAAAGTGCAGTATTATTTATCAGGAGTTGCGCAGTCCAGCTTTCCTGATCCGTCCTCGAAAAAAAAAAAAGGTAACAAGAAATAGCTGGAGAATATTTTTATTAAGTTGGTGGTAACATCTTTAGGGTGCGTTATTAGTTATACAAGAACCAGGCGTATCTAGGCGCGAGCATTCTTATTGGCTTATTGGCATTATTGGCATCCATGGTTCACACACCTCTTCTTTAGATTTTTTTTTTTGCTTGTGACTGTTCGTACGTCCGGCTGGTAACGTTTTTAAGTATTCTAAACTATCCTTGACAACCAGCTACCTCTGATATGCCTCGAATAACATCGATCGCTTTTAGAAGAAGCAGATACCCTTCCATCGACATCTTTTAAAACCATTCTGGACTTAATGAATGTTCGTCATTTAAAGGGGAAACTATTCGACCTGAATTCCTAGGAATTCGGTAAAATTCGGTAAGGATAAAGTGGCGTTGAAAGCAGGCTGCAAATCATCTCTGTGTGCATTCTGTTCCAGCGCAAGTTATTTAATACGAGGGGCATGGTGTGCGTACCAAATTAACTATACGGGTACTTCTGCACAGCGCAAGCGCTGAAGTTATCTCGCGTTTGGGCCTGCGAAAAGGAGAGCCGGTGTACTTTCCCACAGCGAACTCGCTTATCAGGCCTCGTTTGGCGCACTTGTCTCTGAAGTTCCTTCTGGTCATTGTGCTTCAGCGTACGCGACCTGTCTCCGTGCGACGATTTCCGGCGCCCTTGCTGACAGCTTCTTATCTAAGCACGGTCACTTAAGTTTCATAGTTTAGCATTATGAATATGTGTCCAGCGCGCCCGCCGCCGGCTATTATAAAATCATGCCCATGAGGTCGGACCGCATTAATCGTCAGGTGTGAAAACGCGTTGTTATCGCGCGTATTAAAGTAATTCTAGAGTTCTTAGAGTAAAGATCCAGTTACAAGTGCCTTCCCTCGCTTCCCGTCGCCGCATTTCACGCCTCTGCCTTTATCGCAAGTTTTTCCATTGTTCACCCCGAGACAGCCAGCTCATCCAACCAGTGCGTCGAACACCGCGCACAGGCCATTCTATAACAGCGCCATCCCGCATCGTGGCCGCACTACTGCGTTCCAGAAGTAAATTTTTGTGCACACAGCTCACGACTGGAATGGCCTTCCCTGCAGCCAAGCTCTTATCCCTGATCCCGCTGATTTCAAGAATGCCATCCAAGAAGCCATGTAGTCCTCATTAATTCTACGCAGCAATCACCGTTATCCGTCATTCATGCGCCCACCCCTCATGTAAAGTCCCGTCTGGGAACCCTTGAGGTTCAAATCAAAAGAAATTAAATAAATAAGTATTCGACGCGTTGCCTCCATTAACACACCTGGCTGTCATTCCGACCTCTAAGAAAGTGAGTGAGTGAGGGAATGAACTTGTTTGTGCGTGCGCGTGTATGTGTATTTGCATGCGCGCGCGCACGACGCAAGAACGACGCCGTCTGCATGCGGAGTGGGTTGAGAACGCCCTTGTTCCCTCTTCCTGTCTCCACCGGCAGGGGTTAGGGCCCTTAGATTTACTGAATATTTACTGTATAGTGACTTTTGGGAGTCTTATACAGTAACTCTAGAGGGGTCATGATTTTCGGTCGTCTGTTAGTGGTGTGAGCCGCTGCAATCACGTACTTCGCTACAAACGCTGCTATAATTAAGGCGCAAAGTTACTTCTTCTGCTGCGTTGTACTAGCTCTTGCCGTTTCTGTATTGCTGGGGATCGTGCTATTTGTGGAGAGAAATTGAATAGTATTACGAACGGCCAGCGGGTGCAGTAACCTTCTAGCTTCTCCTAGCCCGCTGCGACGAATTGCTTCGTGAAGCCAACAATGCGTCCCCTTCGGACAGGCGTGCGGCGCCAGTAAGGCGAGACACGTTTGGCGCACCGAGTATTGTTGGCTGGTTCGCTGTCGCCTTCACGGACCAATTGGAACAAGAGAACTCCTAGAAAAGGGTGTTATACGGTGCCCCCCCCCCCCCTTCCGCAGTCCGGTTATTGTCACGGTCGTTTGACAGACGTGGCAGCTAACTGCTGAGTCAGCTAAGGAACCAAGACGTGCCAGAAAATATTGGATCGGAGCTTCTGCACCGAAGATTTACGCGCAGGTAGGATGTCTGCTATCTCTGACAGCAACGCCTTATCTCTGACAGGCTCTCTATTCTACAGCGAAGCTGTATGAGGCCAGCCGATTCGTCCGTCCGTCCGTCTGTCGGTCGCCTGTACGCTGAAAACACCTCCCGTCGCAACTCCATGAGCATGCACGAAAAAAAAAAGGAGAGAGAGACAAAGAGAGGCGCGTGATTAGCCAACACCACCTATATAGCGCGAGGCCTGTTTATTCCGATCCATGACGTCACGCTACCTGGCCCGCAATTTCCGTTGACAAGGCTGGCGTGATAAAAGCGGTCACGTCAAAATCACTGTTGATTACTTGGGAGGATCCCCGTTAGATTCGATGGCAGTCGGGCTAGGTAACATGACGTTATGGATTGGAGTGAAAACGCCTTGTGTGGTGTTGGATTAGCCGCGCCAGTAGTGACGTCGTTGCTCTTTGTCGCAGCCGAGCGTGCGCACAAATGTTTCTCTCCGGCTCTGCAATGGGTAGGCCACGCGTCATATACGTACTCCTGATGAGCACTGCAGGCAGCTTTCGAGCAGCAATGCAGCGAGCAGAAGCGGAACGAACTCGTCTCCGCCGTGCCGATGCTGCAAGCCCGGGCACAAGAACAAGCTTGTGCAGCCGAACGCAAGCAGGAACTGCGTACCGAGGATCCGGCAGCCTACCAAGCCGTCGTTTAATGAACCCTCGGGATTAACTCAGTGATAAACACCGGGGCCGCTCGTTCCAGCTGTGCAGGTTAACCATATGTGCGGAGTACTCAGGTGGTGATTTTTTAAAGTTTATCACTTTCAAACTTACTTACGCCTGTGAGCAGAGCCAGTGCGAAAATGAAAAAGAAAAGCTGTTGAGTGCACTGCGGGTTTTCACGCAGGCAGGCTCGGTTTCCAGTACATATTTGGAAGTTACATATTTAGAATACGAAACACAATGAATTTCGCGGATCCGTTGGTTCGTATGGCTTTGCTTACGGGGAGAGCACATGTGTAATGGCAGGAGCATGTCGTTGAGCTTTTTATTTTGCTTACTCATCTATATTTCTCACACCACTGAATACCTGAAGGAAGGAAACGTGCACTAGCGTGGTGTTCAAGACATATAGGTGAGAGAGAGATGGAGCTCTTCGTATAAAAAGGAGAGCGGAAAATGCGAGCTCATCTGCTACTGTCGAATGCATTGTTTTGTGAGTGGGCGAACGCATTATCGTTCCTATAAAATCGAGGAAACAGGAAAGAAAAAAAAGCCCTATAGCACGCGGAATGAAATCTCGGCCCCGCTGGCCAGATTTCGATGGGGGGCGAAATGCAAAAACGCCCGTTTACCGTGTATTGGGTGCACGTTAAGTAAAGCCAGCTAGTAAAGATTGGTCCGGAGTCCTCCCGGGACGAAAGCGTGTCTCATAACCGTGTTGTGCTTTTGACTCGTAGAACCCGAAAATTTATTTTCAAGAAAGAAAAAATCTGAAGACACCCAAGCACTTATGAGTTGTGAATGCGAAAACATTAATGTCCAATTTAACGCCTCAGAGTGGTCCTTCGAGCTTTGCTCTGCGAGTAATGACACCATAGCGGTACGTGCTGCCCCAGCCAGCAAGCAGCAGCAGCCTGCAGTGCCAACGTCGCAGGTCACCTACGTCCTGTGCGACGAGAGACCGAGGAGGCAGCAGCGGCCACCAAGGCTGGCAGGCACGCGCAGCAGCTAAGCCCAGTGGGGGTGAGAGAGAGAGAAATACGGACCGCGCGCCGGGTTCCGAGAGCGAGGGCGACGTGGCGTCGCGGCGATGCCCTCTCCCCTCACGCAACACCTGGCGCGCTAAGGCCACAGCAGCTGTTCCCTACCCGCGCGGTGGCTTAGCGGCTATGGTGTTGCGCTGGTAAGCACTAGGTGGCGGGATCGAATCCCCGGCCGCGGCGGCCGCATTTCGATGGGGACGAAATGCAAAAACGCCCGTGTCCCGCGCATTGGGGGCAGGTTAAAGATCCCCTGGTGGTCAAAATCAATCCGGAGTCCCCATCTGCAGCCTGCCCCATATCAAATCGTGGTTTCGGCACGTAAAACCCCAGACATCAATCAATCGATGAGGTGTTCCCTTTCTCCCGCTTTGCTCCGTCGAGGAGCGGTCGTGACGTGGCGTCGCAGCCAATGGGAATCTGGGTGTCGTTTCGCTTCCACAGATGGCGGACGCCATCTTTTTCTCTCAGCGGGGGCCATTTGATGCTTTCGCACCAAAACTCCTCGTTGTTAACGTCGCAAGGGTGCCACGCGCCGGGGCGCCTGAAGTACATTCACCGAGTCCTTTCTAGCGGAAAAGGAGCAGCCGGCGCCGCTTAAAGGCACCAACGTCTCCTAAATGTCGCATTAAAAAAAAGAAAAAAAAACAATAGTTGGCTCTTGAGATATTGCCGATGACTATAGATGACAACTGGCAAGCCATTTCAATGCACTCATTGCAAATACGGGATGTCTGAGTCGGCTCTTTTATTTACTGCGCAGTCGATGATGAAGTGGTATTTGAATTCGTGGATAAACAAAGGCGGCTGTATATGAAGCGGCTGATTGAAATTGTGGCCGCGTTCATTTTCTTTCCCTCCCGTTCAATGCAGCCTGCCAGTTACACAGACATCGTCTTTCTTAGGATACTGTTTCTTTTTTCTTTTTTTTTCTTGCAGGAAGTACTAGTTTTTCCTCTTTTTTTGTTGCTTTTTTCTTTTAAATTCAATATTGCAATGACTATGACAAGAGGCTGCGAATGAGTTCTAAACGAGGTACTCTGCATCCGCCCAGTCGGGCTGATTGCTTTTGCGGGAGCGCAGGTGATATTTGTTATCCCATTTGGTATTGGATTTTACGTATCTCTATGCTTATGAATACCGCCTGCAGTTCGCTTGTTGTTTCGTTGTTGTTGTTCTTCCTGCTTTTCTATCGGCTTTGCGTCATGTGGTACATATATAGTGTGCAACACGTTGCATTATTGTAGCATTAGCCAAGAAAAAAAAAATGATTTTTTTAAAAACTGACAAATGAGGTTTGCTCCTCTGGTTAAAATATGAATCGGTTTTCGCGTAGTCTCTTCCTACCACGGTGTCGCTCGTATCGATCGGTGTCATTGCCAGTCCCTCGCGAGCTTCCAAGCCTCCGAGAAGTCGCCGCAAGTGATTGAAGCCGCGTGCGTCTCTGCGTGGTGTTTGCTTTACGGTGAGCCAGCATTCATAAAAAATAGCCGATCAATGATTTTCATCATTGCTTCGCATTGGCATATAGCATGGTGTGACATCGGGTACTCTTTCTCGCCATCTTTTCTGTCTTATGAGGACGACGACGAAGTTACTGTGCTCGGTTGCTGGTTTTCTTCTGGTGCTGCAGTTTTTCTCTGTTTACATTTTTTTTTGTGCATCAGTAACAGGCAACGACGTTTGTGCTGCACCCTGAAGTCTTCTACTCTGCTGGGAGATCCTCCCCGCGGAGCTCGCCATGGAAGATATGGTCTTGGACGCGTCTGGCGGTCAGCATAGACCGCCCGCGGCTCGGAAGCGGCTCAGTTCGGCAGTAGGGTCTGACGCTACTGATTCCGAGCTTTCTGACTCAAGATCGGAAGATTCGGATGCTTTCATACCTGTCAAGCACCGCCGCCCACGACGGACGTCTCCGGCGTCGTCCTCAAGTGAAGGGACTATCATATACAGCACCATCAAGACTATGACAGTAGCTTTCATTCCCATCGACGCGATGGTAGGCCTGAATGCTATCTCTCGACAAAAACTTAATGATTTCTTCTTCAAACTGGCCCCTGGACTAATCCAAGAGGTTCGCGTGAACCCCTGGAAAAATGTCATTGCCGTTGACACGACTGATGATAAGATGGTGCAAACTCTACTTGGTTTGTCTGAAATCTGTGGGGTCCACACACGTCCCTGCATACCACAGGGTACAAATATAGTGGCTGGTGTCATATCTGATGTGGACTTGGATCTCAAAGACGACGTTTTTAAGACCATGATCGTTTGCACGCCACCATGCAAAATAATTAGCGTTCGAAGGCTGGGCACGTCAAAGTGCATGAAGATACTTTTCGCCTCTGGAAAGCTGCCTAGTCATATAAAGGCTGGACTTGTGCGCTATCCTGTTCGACCTTTCGTACCACGGCCTTTGCAATGCCATAAATGTTTCAAGATTGGTCATGTTCAGGGCTTTTGCACCAGAGATCTGGTCTGTGCCAAATGCGGTGGAAATCACCATGTAGATTCCTGTGAAAGTCAGGCATATCGGTGCCCTAACTGTAATGGTGAACATTTGGCAACGGATAAAGGATGTCCCTCATTGAAGAATGAAGTAATGGCACTAAAAAAGAAAGCCATAAAGAAGGCAGCAGGAGATGAGAGCTCCCGTCGCCGTAGTGCTGCCCCAGCGACTGGAAAAGCAGCGCGTTCAAAGAGTGACAAAGAAACAACGCATCAGAAAGCAGAGCGGCGGACCTTCTGCCTCTCAGACACATCGTGGCCAGCGCTTCCATCGAAACCACCGGAACAAGTATCTACAAAGACTTCGACCACAGTGGAAAGCACTGCAAACAAAGTACCTCAACCGGTATCAACCAACGACGATGTGCAACTTGTCAATCTTCTAAAGATGCTTGTCAACGTCATAAGATCTCTAATCGCCGGTCGCCAGACACCAGCAGCGTCAGCAGCAGAGCAACTTTTGGAGGCACTCGTTCCTGTCCTCGACGGCCTTCGCTAGACGTTTTACCGGAAACAATTCTAACAGTTGTCAGCAGCCTCGCCCCTCTGTGCTGCAATGGAATGTCAGGTCGATGCGACCGCGGCACGCTGATTTAGTCCTTCGACTAATCGCTATGAAGACTCCACCAGACATTGTAGCGCTTCAGGAAACTAACGTCAGGAAAGACGAATATCGATTGCCAGGCTTCGTGGGTGTCCACAGTAACACTCGATGCGCAGAACCAGCTTGTGGCTCTGTCCAGTGTGTGGACGCGGCGCATACGCGCATTGCTTCAAAAGCATCAGTGTACGTTCGTGCTGACTTGGACTTCGCGGTTATTGACACAGACGACATCTGTGACGATAGTTTGAGTGTGCCGCTGTTACTGTGAGCCTCAGAGGTGTGTGTACGACGGTGGCAAGCATATACCACAGGCCTACACGTTCTTCCGATACGTCGCTACTTGAGTGCTTAGTGTCTCGGTGTGGTGCCTCGTTTGTGTTATGCGGGGACTTTAATGCCCACCATCCACGATGGTGTAGCCGTCCCCAAGACAATCGTGGGGCAGAGATTAATGAGCTCATTATCAAGAATGATCTCCAAATACTGAATGACGGTTCACCTACATTTATTGGTAGAGGAAAGGAGCATTCCACTATAGACCTTGCGATAACAACGGGAGATGTGTGCTTAGCCTGGTCATGTGAACCCGACCCGTGGGGCTCAGATCACCTACCCATTTGGTTAACACCAACACATACTGCGGGTCGCCAGGATGTCGTTTATACTGTTACTAACTGGGACAAGTTCCGACAGCTGATCTCAGAGGCACCATCTCAAGACAGCCTATTTAAAAATATGAGTGAGTGCTTACAAAAAGCTACAGTACAACGAAGACAGAATATCGGCAAACCAAATCCCGATCTCAAGCTTTTGCGGCTCCGCGCATGTCGACGGCGCGCTTATAGACGGGCGCAGCGCTCTAAACGACGCACCGACTGGACTATATACAATCGCCTTGATGCAGCCATACGGCGGCATACAAAACAGCTTCGTCGCAAGAGCTGGGAAGCTTTGTGTAGTTCGTTACATACTGGAAGTGGTTTTGGAAATGTATGGCGCATACTGAAGGCTCTCCGCACTCCTGCAATCTGCAAGAATCCTACGGCTACATTGAGCATAGCGACTGGCCAGTCACCAAAAGTAATAGCAGAGGCATTTGCAGACTTTTTCGTCTCTCATGCATCCAGTGACACCACAATTAGCGACCTTCCTTGTTTGACAAGCCACAGCACCGTAATCGCTTCCTACGGTCCAGCTTGCCAGATGGACGAGGCAGATTTCACTCTTGAGGAGCTGCGACACGCGCTGAGCCTCTCCAAACGCCGCACTGCTCCAGGCGCAGATGGTGTGACGTATCAAGCATTGCGGAACGTTGATAAAAGTTTCCATGACCGCATATTGGACGAGTATAACGAAGTATGGAGAACCGGTGTAATCCCTGCTGAGTGGAAATCGTCCGTGGTAATACCAATTTTAAAGCCCGGGCGTCCGGCAAGGCACCTGAAGTCCTACCGACCAATATCCCTAACTTCGAACATCATCAAGTTAATGGAGCGAATGGTCTTGTTTCGCTTAGATGTCAGGCTAGAGGAGCTGAATTTTTTCCCTGATGCCATGAGTGGCTTTCGTCGCCGCCGTTCGGCTCTGGACAGCATATCAGACCTCGTCTCAGCACTCGAATTTGCTAAAGAAAACAAGCATTCCGCCTACATGCTCTTCCTGGACATACAGCAAGCTTTCGATTCAGTTCCGCATAAGGCGATTATTTTCGCTCTTGCAACCGCGGGAATTTCGGGTCGTCTGCTCCAGTTTGTGCATAATTTTCTGTCGGAGCGCCGGAGGAAAGTGCGTGTCGGAGGAGTAACTAGTGAATACCGAAATGTGACGTGTGGTGTTCCACAGGGCAGCGTATTATCACCGCTTTTGTTTAACGCGGTACTCGCCGCGCTTCCAAGTCGTTTGCCTCGAGACACTGACTTCCCTGTGAGCATAGCTGTCTACGCAGATGACATTGCTCTGTGGATAAGCGGCCCCTCGCACCTTGGTCCGCGACTTCGTGCAAGCTTGCAAAGAGCTCTCAACGCTACTTCGGAGTACTTGGGTGAAGTTGGCCTGCTCATATCACCTGCTAAGTCGGCTGCAATAGCATATCACCCTAAACAACGCGCTCGTCGAACAATGAGCCGACTGTATCTTGACGAAACGCCTATAAACTAGGTGCGACAACACCGTTATTTGGGCTTAATTGTGGATGATCGCATCTCTTGGCGTCCTGCCGTTAAATCTGTACGACGCAAATCGCACTCCCTTCTTAAGTATGTGGCCGCTTTAACTGCTCGAGGTGCTGGTTGCGACCAAACAACGGCTCTTCAGGTGTACCAGTCATCTGTACTCTCAGGCATGCTGTACGCATTACCAATTTTGAACATACCACCTAGTTTGATGGCCCAACTGGAGCGAGATCATCGCGTTGCCCTTCGACTAATGCTTGGATTACCTCGTGAGGCGCAATCTATTGCATTACTTACTGAAGCGCATCAGTTACCCCTGAGGCTGCAAGCAGATCAGAGAGCTCTGTATCACATTGAGCGTCTGCACCGCGCATCGAATGGTCAATCGCTCCTTGATCGTCTGATTCACCGCCCATTATCTCGCATGGGGAAAATGGCGGCATTATTTATGGATATCACTACCATTTCTGAACATGCTGCTTCAGATACGTCTCCGCCTCCAAAAGGTATCACGAAACACGTATTCCCCATTTTCCTCACAATCCCTGACATGCACAAAAAGTCTGATATGGCTGTTTCGGCGATATTTCAATTGGCTCAAACTCACTTGTTCGAAAAGTTTCCAGATTATCTTCAAGTTTTCACGGATGCATCTGTACACAACGACGGTCAAGGCGCCTCTGCAGCCTTTTACTGCCCTTCAACAGAAGTACGACGTATCTTTCAAATACCCCATCCAACTTCGTCAACAACTGCGGAACTAGCAGCGATTAATGTTGCACTGAAATACGTGCAAGAGGAGTTAATTACATCGAAGGTTGTCATCTTTACGGACTCCCGCGCTGCCCTTAGCCGGTTACAACGCAGTGAGCTTGATTGTCCACTTGTGCGCAGCATTAATGACTCTGCGAGCAAAATTACATCACGTGGGGTATGTCTCGTAGCTCAATGGATACCTTCACACGTAGGAATCGCCGGAAATGAAGAGGCTCATCGGCTCGCTTCAAGTTGCGTTCATAACAACTGTGACTGCCCAGAAATTACGTGCAAGCTTGATGACGCTCGTCTGCTGATTCGTCGCCACCTACTCAAGCAGCATCCAGATCAGCGCGTCGCAAATGGAACGTTCCCGCCCCGTGTTCGTGGTCGAGGCTTGCCTCGTCGCGCTAGAGCACAACTGCTCAAGCTGAGGGTTGGTTGCGTGAACGTGCACGAACGTTTATACAGACAAGGGCGTGCGGAAAGTCCATTGTGTACGTCTTGTGGCTGTTACGAGACACTTCAGCACCTTATACTTGTGTCCCGCTTTCAGTGCGCAGCGCATGTCACTAGTGAGAAACTATCATCTCCTTGGCCTGCGGTGTGCGACACTCGAGGAATGTTTATACCCCAGTGGCTGTGCATCTAAACGTGATCAGGCCCATCGCGCCCTACTAACCTTTATAGACCTAACTAACTTAGGTTCACGTTTGTAGCATGAACATTCGACATTCAGTTGTAGCGTGACCTTTAGTGACCGGCCCTACTGTGTGTGATCAGTACTGTGCCCTAACGCTTCTTCCTTCGAAGATGGGAGGTGGCGGGTTCAAACACCTTGAAGTGTATATTGTGAACCGGTGATTACGTGCAGATGATTACGTGAAATTACGTGCAGCTTCACTTGGCGTCTCATCGTGGAGAACACAATCAGCCGCATAGCGAACTAGCCATGGACGTGGTTGATAATTTGTGGAGGCTGTTCGACGCGGCGTTACTTTAATTCCGGCTGCAGAGTTCTACTTTAGTCTTTAGATTTGTCCTGTTGCAGTGTTCTACTTTGGCCTTTAGATTTGTCCTGTTGCTCTCCTTTCCTTTTTCCTTTTTCCTCCCCTCCTTCCTATCTTCCATTTCTGTGTTGCTGTCGCCTCCCTTCAGAAGAGTAGGCAGGCGTTGTGCCCCTTCCGGTGGCAGTTGCCAGCCTGCTCCTCGCTTTCCCTTTCCCGTTACCTGTGTATATGTGTGCAAAACAAATAATAATAATTGTGTCTTATTTATTTATTTATTTATTTGTTTGTTTGTTTGTTTGTTTGTTTGTTTGTTTGTTTGTTTGTTTGTTTGTTTTTCTCTGCAATGGAGCGAGGGGGGCTCGATACACCCTTTTGGCTATGTAATTTTCTGTGAAACTCCTTAATTAAGCAGATATGCTGTGCTGAAATTTTGGAAGCTTTAGCTCGGCAGCTTTTATCTAAACACATGGAAACGAAGGAATCGCTTTTCTCGGCAACCACTGCACCGATCTTAATTAAGTTTATGGTATTTAAAAGGAAAGGTTAAGATCCAGTGACCGTAGAAAGCGAATTTTTAAGAATTTACGCTGTCGATTGTTTTTTACAAAGCGTAAACAACGAAACATATACATGCGGTGCCAAAGGTACCACCATGTAACTCAGCATTGTAAAGAACTGTACAATAATTAAGTAAACTGAACCTAACAATGTATCTAAAGCGGACAATTTTGATTTGTGATGTGCCGGCTGTTTTGAAATTTACCACTAACTGGTGAGCAGGACTTTTGCAAAACGCTTGTAAACATTGTAGCAATTTCACGCAGGCTATAAATTCACATATCAAAGTTATCCTCGTTAGATTGTTTAGAAGATGCAGTTTACGGGACTTCGATATCCGTCTCTGGAGAAAAGTTACGGATTTGCGAACTTTGCGCTTCAGTTTATTTGGAACTTGGCAATATTCCCGAAACTTTCGTAAGACACTCCAGTCTCTAAATCAAATATTGGATTTCCTAGAGGAACAATGAAATTACCTTTCTCTCTCTAATACAATAAAAAATGAAAACTTAATTGAAGTCTGTGAATTGGTTGTCCCACAAAAGCATTTGTGGTTTTTACGCATCTTCGAATAGCGCGATTGGACATGGCGCCAAGCTAAAGCTTCATGGTATACGCAATGCAATAAGCAATTTTGTGCGTTGTAGTGCTGAAACCACATTATGCTTAATTCGAAAGCGTACGGTTCATTGAACCCTAACGTCATGCTTGTCTGATACAGATCTCAACATAAACATGATTATAAACGGAACTCGAACATAAAAACGATTATGCTCCAAACGCACCCCAGCCCATTCTTATTCTTCTGAAATAATAAGAATAAGAATGGGCTGGGGTGCGTTTGGCAGGCATTCTCAGATCATGAACAGCAGGTTGCCATTATCCCTCAAGAGAAAAGTGTATAACAGCTGTGTCTTACCAGTACTCACGTACGGGGCAGAAACCTGCATGGAGGCTTACGAAAAGGGTCCTACTTAGATTGAGGACGACGCAACGAGCTATGCAAAAAAGAATGATGGGTGTAACGTTAAGGGATAAGAAAAGAGCAGATTGGGTGAGGGAACAAACGCGAGTTAATGACATCTTAGTTGAAATCAAGAAAAAGAAATGGGCATGGGCAGGGCATGTAATGAGGAGAGAAGATAACTGATGGTTACTAAGGATTACGGACTGGATTCCAAGGGAAGGGAAGCGTAGCAGAGGGCCGCAGAAAGTTAGGTGGGCGGATGAGATTAAGAAGTTTGCAGGGACAACATGGCCCCAATTAGCACATTACCGGGGTAGTTGAAGAAGTATGGGAGAGGCCTTTGGTCCTGCAGTGGGCGTAGCCAGGATGATGATGATGATGATGATGATGATGATGATGATGGCGACGACGACGACGACGACGACGACCTTAAAGAACGTGCACTTGATGAGTATCATCGCACGATCTTATATGCAGTGAATTGTCGCGAAAAACCTTCTTGCGTGTCCGCGCAGACATTTGCCGCCCGTTTTCTTCCCCCGGAACATACAGGTTTGACTCGAGGCTAAATAAAAAAAATGTGGCGATCAGCACTTCCGAAGTGTGGAATTGGCCTATAAGTGCTGCGCGTTTCCTCGCAACATTCATCACTGTTCTGCGGTTGCCCAAGTACTACAATAGTGTTTATGGTGTATTAATACCAATGCGGACGCAGCAACGACGAGGTCCTTGCAAAAATATATATTCCACTTTAACGACAAATGCGTCGCATTCTTGACCTCGCGGCATACAGGACAGCCCAGAAAGTTCAGCGCCGCATTCGAATTAGGCGCCTCGGAGATACCCACGATGACATCGCAATCGTCTTCGCCAATCACAGCACCCGTCATCCGGTCTGCGGTGTCGCCCGCGGCCACTGCTCGTCACGTTTTTTTTTTTTTTGTCCTATAAGTGATTTGCGGTATATTATGCCCTGGTAAACAGCGATTTCAGTGGATGGATAACTGTAATCCCTCTGCTGCAAGTTCACTTCAGTTCCATTTAAGCACATTTGGATACAATTCGGGGTAATTCCGGACGCGCTCGTTGCGCGCCATTGTGATGTAGGTTCTTTTTCTTTAATTGTTGCAGACAGTTCTCTGAGGCGGAGCCTCCGAGAACTCAATTGGGGACAAAGCCGTTTCTTCCAAAACGCATGCGAAGGTTTTACCGTACCAAACTAAAATAGAAACACATAAAAAAACACTCGACGGAAACTCGTAACCAGAAACAAAATATAGAGCTATAAGAGTAGCCACCGCACTCCAGTTAGGCTCAGATAATGAGTGTGAGCGTGCGCGCCGCAGTTCGACGCGCAGGGCAGCAGTCGAGGCGTCGAAAGAAGTGGCGTCGGCCTCCCCACAGCGTCGGCGTACTTGACCGATGAGCGAACGACCAGAACGTGGCAGCTCCGGCTCGTAGAGGAGACGCAGGTGGCTTGGCGGCACGCGCAGATTGGAGGCGGCGTCTCGGCCTGGCAACTGGGTGCAAACTCGGGCCCGTAGCCCAACTGCTCGCACTCTGCCTGCGGGCGCAGAAGTCCGCCGGCCACGGGTATACCAGTCCGTGCTGCGGGGAGGGTAGCGACGACCATGGGAAGAAGATGGCAGGAGGCCCCGGTCGGCCGAAGCCCTGGAGGCTCGGGTCCGGAACCCGACGGCCCGTTTCCAGCTCCCGGTCCGCCGGCCGATCTTCGCACCCTTGCATCGCTTCCTCTCTCTCTCTCTCTCTTTCTCACTTCCGCCAGCGCGCCTCGTTTTTCTGCCACTCTGGCGGATTTGTCTTTTCATGATTGGCCCCTGGGAACTGCGTGCACTTTCCCGATTGGGTGATTTTTCCTTTTTGTTCTTTTTCTCTCGTTGCGCCGCGTGTGCTATACGCTCCTAGACGTCGTCGTCTTCATCACACAGCACTGAATTCGCATCCGCGCAAACAAGCTGTCGTTCTCTTCTTCCACAACGGCACTGTTTCGCGTACTTCACACATCACAAGCTTATCACGTAGTTAGCGGGTCTTCAAGAAATGATTTTTTTGGCATTTTAAACGTGGGCGCATTAGCTGACCAAAATAAAAGACGGACAGTGCATGCGCCGAGCTCAGACTGACTGGGTACCAGCACACGTGCCCCGGTAGCAGACAAAATAAATAATAAATTTGATTTATTAATTAGTACATCAGAAGGTCAGCCATCGCGCTATGTCATCCGATAGGCGCAAAGGTAGTGCTTGACCTCGTGAAAAAAAAGAAATCTTTGTGCGCTATAGTTCGACCGGGATTTTGCGTTCGCAACTCTTCACGTTTAAGTGCACGGTGCTTTGTTTCAGGGATTCTTGCTAAGAACACTACGCTGTTGATGCTTTTTTGCAGTTTGATAGTTCGCTTAGAGGACGCATTTCTATGATAGCGCACGCAGCAACGCTAATGCATTCAAGCTCACGTTTTGCTCGGCTATTCAATATTCTCTGACGGCGGTCCGGAAAGTCGAAAGTGATATGCGGCGTAGCAACGCCTGCGTTGGTTGTACGCTTTTATCGCGATGGCGCTTAGGAAGCCGTGTCGCAGAAAATGCGGTGTCGATGACGGCGGAGTGGTGCGTGAGCGAAAAATTTCCGTATATATATTTGGCTATATCTACGGGGTGTTTCACGTAACTTGTGCCAGGGATTAAAAAAGAAAAAGTGGTTGCCGCAGCTGAATGAAACCAGCGCCATATGGTTTGCTGTCATATGGAGCTCTTTAGAGTATATTTATATTCCGCTTGATTAGTTAACTAAGAGTAATTATGCAAGATTGTTAATATTCACTTTAAGGCCAAGTGCGTTTCGTGGCGCTGTAAAGGGGATTCAAAAACGACCGATCTAAATTCTTGCGGCAACGTACATGCTGTGTGGGGATTTTTTTTTTCGGCGTTTGTAGAAGGCCCACGACATATGAAATAAAACCACGTGACTGCGCTGATGCGCTATCGTTTTGCAGCGCTCTCAAGAGTTTTGCAGCGCTCTCAAGTTTCGGCGAAGGGAGCGGTGGCGGCTTAGTCGTCGGCTTGACAGTGCGTGTGCATATTTTGCGGTGGCACACGGAAAGGAAGCGCCGTCTCCCTGATAAACGATAGGCTCGACGCACGGTTGAGATTGCTGCAATACGATAGCGCACGTGCGCAGTCACGTGGTTACGTTTCAGATTTCGCGGGCCTTCTTCAAACGCCGAAAAAAAGAATATCCCCACCAGCTTGTACGTTGCCACAAAAATTTGGATCGGTCGTTTCTGAATCCCCTCTAGAACGCAACGAAACGCACTTGGCCTTAAAGTGATTGTTAAACATTGTGTATAATTGATCCAAGTTAACTAATTAAGCGGGGTATAATAATAATCCGAAAAGCGCCAGATAACGGCTAACTATATGTCGTTGGTTTCATTCAGCTGCGGCTAATCGTGTTTTCTAAATCCTTCGTTCAAGTTACGTGAAACGCCCTGTATATGCCATGCCTTGATATACGACAAGCGGTAAGTGTGGGTTATGTTGCCACACCATTCCATCACTAAAGTTGCTCATACCCTGTCTTACATTCTTGACAAAGTTATTCCTCGGAATTTTGAGAATGAAAGGCCATAACCGAATGTAACGAAACGACACATCGACAGCACATGCATTTTATGTTATATCTTCTCAGACTTGAATATTAAAGGCGCGAAGCAATAATAGAAACCTGGAAATGATGTACTTTTTTGGCTATAGGCTGTACTCAAGCTACGGGACCGGCCCACGCAAGAGGCTGCGTTTATACCAAAAAGCTCGCCTTCTCAAAATAAATAGTTCGCTGCCAGCGTCTCCCAATAAACATTCCGGTTACGTAAGCTGCAGTTGCAGGGAAGCGTGAGAAGCAGTCAGGGATCTTTGAATGCTAATCGCGCTCCACTCTTAAAGGCGAAGCTTAAGCGTCCTCCAAATTTTTATGCTGGCTACGCGAACCATAAGCTTGCATCAGTAATGCTTGCAGGGAGTTTGTTTACCTGGGTGCACTTTGGCTTCGCGAGGTAACGTTGCCTTATTTGATGTTTTCCGCGTTAATTGCATAATTATTCCAGCGTAGTTCTTGTTCAACCTGTATAGCTAGAATGCGCTTAAAAGGATCAGTAGCGGACAGTTCAGATCGCGTGAGTCAGTGAGGTTCTGCTAGACGGATTAAGCAACGTTGCGTACATTCCACGTACGTATGTACATTCCATAACACACCACTCGGATGTACTATATGAGCTTTGATGTTGTAACTGTTTGTGTCTCTGTGTGTGTGTGTGTATATATATATATATATATATATATATATATATAGTGTTCTTCTTTTTGTAACTTTGCCGTACAGTGTTCTCACTAAGTAAGCTTCTTGTTGCAATCTTCCAATTCCTAACGTTTATTCCTGTATCTCTTCATATCTGTTTACTGTACGTCTGTTGTATGTATGAAGACAATTGTAACCCACTCCTGCCTAAGGTTTGAACCTGGAATGGCACTGCTGAAATAAATAAATAAATAAATAAATAAATAAATAAATAAATAAAACATGCGTGTGCTGTCTCGCACTGAACTGCGGGTAGTCGGGATCTTTAAACGTAATTTCTAGTTACAGAAAGCTTGTTGTTTTTAACTTCCCCGTCTACAACCTTAGTTATGCGTACGTTAAGCCTACTTACCTACCTGAAAAGTAAATACATAAACAGAACAGGGCGCAGCAAGCGAAGCGTTTGCGACGCTGTTTTGCCGCCAAGAACCCAACTCTTCTGTTCTCACGGTGTTTCTCGGTGGGGGGCTTAATTGCTGGCATCTGTACTGACGATAGTCGTTTTTCACTTTCTCTCAGGTGGCCCAGAGGGTGCAGGCGAGGCGACGTGCTGAGATCGCTGAGAGGAATGCCACATCGGACCCCCCTGAGTGCGCCCCATCTGAATAGAGGGCGCTGAGTACCACACTGCTCCGCATGTACGACCAGCATGAGGACAACTGGGGATACGAGAGCCTGTACACCAGCATGTGAGTGGACGCTCCTCCCTGTGCCATCACTGCTGCCCGCGCGGAAACCCTGCACGGAGAGAGAGAGAGAGAGAAATTTATTTACAGAAAGGCAGAGAGGTCGGCCTGAGCTATAACTTGCTCTGCCCTGCTACTCTACACTGGGGAAGAGGGACGGGGAGTGAAAGGGCTGATGATGATGATGATGATGATGATGATGATATAAGGAAGAGATGCGTTAGTGTTAACAACTACAATGCTGACATAGTTCTCCATATACCATCTCCGCTCTGATTTTAGCTTGTCCGTAAATGCATTAGCGTTTGCGGTATACGGGTTTACTTATAGGTGTAGTATTGCAGCAACGACGCCAGTAGTGGCGCAGAGATTCACCAGAAAGTAAACAAAACTTAAGTTAAACGTAGTGGCCTACCATATCCTTCTTGACTGCTGGTGTAAAGCGTTAGTAGCGACAAAATGGTTAGCGTGTAGTCTTGTCATTTTCCGTCAACGACAAAACTCACGCGACAGATTTTTCTTTTGTTTGTTTCAAATGCCTCCTAGTCGCGCAAGGTGTTGCCAGAGGTCGCTACCGGCTTTGGTATTCTTGGCTACCAGCTTTGATATTGTGGAAAGGTGTATTAGTTCCAGGACTTACATTTGGAAATGCAGTTGTTTGCTTGAAATCGGGGGTACAATCAGGACTCGATGGCAACCAAAGGTCAGTGGGACGCCACGTGTTGGGCGCTCACGGCAAGACTACTGATGAAGCTGTGCGGGTAGATATGGGCTGGACAAATTTTTAAGTGAGGGAAGCTCACAGTAAAATTACTTATGAAAAACGGCTGACGAATATGGAAGAAAGTAAATGGGCTGGGAGAGTGTTCATGTTTTTGTTTCTGAATAACATTGATTCACACTGGAGGAAAGGAACTAGGAAGCTTACCAGCAAGTATGCAACCTGTATGGTGAGCAGCACAGCAACAAAGCACGTCAAGCGGAAAGTCATAGAGGCTGAGATAATCTCACGGGTGGCGGTAATAGAAAAGAAACCTGCCATGCGTAACTGCTGAAGAGGAAAAAACGAAATCAGGAAAGAAACAATTTATGATAACCGAAAGGGAAGCCCATTACTTTTCGAAGCGAGATCAGGATGCCTTTGAGCACGCACTTATAAAGCGAGATATAAGACGGAAGAAGAAGCACGTGCTTGCTGCGGTAAAGCTAGGGAAACGATGGAGCATGTTGTATTAGAATGTGAAGATATCGGCCCAGCGGTCGATTTAGGAATCACTGGCCTCCTTGATGCCCTTGGGTTCAGCTAGAGCAGGGGGAAAGTAAATATGTCCGCAATAGAGATTTGTAAGAGGCGAGTGGAGGATTGGTGGAAGAAAAGTAGGCAAACGACAAACAATGGGGCGTAGAAAGACTAAGTTTACAATGGGTGTTCAGAAACTTTGGTTATAGGAATTCCTCGTCGTTTCCTTTTTTGTCTTTTTTAACATAGGTAGGACATTAGGCAATAAAATAACGAGAGCTTGGTGGCGCGAACCACCTCCCCGTTCCAGAAGGGACGCTCATAACATCCATCCACCCATCCATTGCCGTCCACGGCTCCTATCACACGGTAATCCGGCCGCAAGGCGTTGATGGCGTTTTCGTGGCCTCGTATTGACCCTTTTCGAGAAGCAGTTTGCTCTAGAGAAATGAGAAAGCGCACGAATACGAAACCATTACCTCTTCTGCCCTGCTTCTGTACGATAAGCTGTCGGAAATGCAGCTAGATATTTGCTAACGCACTGTGCTCCATTCATTCTGCAAAGTGTGGAATGGTGGAGAAAAGGCGTGTGCAGTAGTTGGCTGCAAAAATAGTTAACGACATGTCAAGGAACGGAATGTGTGTGTGTGTGTGTGTGTGTGTGTGTGTGTGTGTGTGTGCGCGTGCGTGCGTGCGTGCGTGCGTGCGTGTGCGTGTGCGCACGTGTGCGTGTGCGCACGTGTGTGTGTGTGTGTGTGTGTGTGTGTGTGTGTGTGAGAGAGAGAGAGAGAGAAAGAAAGAGAGAGAGAGAGATAGAGAGAGAGAGAGATAGAGAGAGAGATGCATTGCTTCCCTCGGGGACACAAAAATTATCTCTGCCCAGATCAGACCAGCGAAACCAGGGGCGGTTTGCACGAACATGGAGAATGCGAAATGCTAAGAGGGAATAGAAAACCGGCCGTTTCGCTGCCAGTATATTTCCCGTACATAGCGAGGACGTCTCAATTTCGTTTGCGGGTCATTTTTCGCGGGAATGTGAGCCACGTGCGATGTGCCACTTACTGCCAGAGAATGCCTGTGCTGCGTCCCAGTTGACCGTGCCTACATGACCTCGCGGTCCTCTTTGTGTTCCGCGGCAACCTTCACTTACAGAGTGGCTGCCAGGCGGGCGAGTCCGTCAGCATCGAAGCACGGAGCGACTGTCACGACGGCTACGTTACGTTTCTTTTTTTTTTTTTTCTGGGTTGGGGGGGGGGGGAGGTGAGGTGTTGGGGCTCATTGAAGGACGAACAGGGCCGGCGCTTTTTAGGTTGTCTTCACGGGTAAATAATAAAAGGATGTCTTTCTTTATTGTCATTTACCTGTATTTTTATTTTTTGAAAAAAAAGCAAGAAAAGCTGGATGTTTCGACGTGTGGGGAAGCCATCCTCGGAATCCTAATTGAAATTAAAAGAGTGTTGTTTTTATCTTTTAATAATTTTATAATCTCAGACTGTAGCTGCGTTTTTTTTCCCTCGCACTTTTTTGTATATTTTCCGTTTAATCAGGCAGTGGCATTGTGGGGACCTTGTCAGAGCTCCGGCGGCAAGCGCAAAAAAAAAAAAAAAGGCGGGGGTGAAATGTACGCTGTAATAAAGGAACTAGAATCGCAAAAAGTGTGCAGAAACCATCGACGATGACTCTCAATGTAGCCGAATAACCAAATGCTTCTCGAAGTCGCTTTATTGAAGGCCGTGTGGTATCTCTATAGGTCGCAATGCCTATATACGCTCTGTCGCGCTTTCTATGAAAGGACTGCAGAGCTGAACACTCGTTACTACGCTGTCTCCTTTTGTTTTGTTTGCTTTCATTCCTATTTGCTTTGCACGTCGGGGCCCTTTGATCGATCTGTAGCGTTTCTCTCTGGTATGCCGAAGAAAGCGCAAACACCTTCGGTTGTGCCAGACTAGTGTTCCTCTCTTCCGAGCAATGATCGCCATTTGCGTACGACATGGCGCTGTACAACTACACAGGATTCCCGCTTTCGTATATCCTGCTCGTTACGTGTATGGTGGTTTCGGTATTGTACAGTCTACATTGTTGTGAAGTCGGGGGTCCTTGCGGCCGCGAAGGTTCCATACATGGTGCCGTGCCAGGTGCCGGGAGAAAGAAAGTTTCCGAGCGACATTTAAGAGAGGAGAAAAAGGATTATATTCAAATGTACACGATTGACTTCTACAAACAGAGCTCCAACTCTCGGAGCACACTACATCCTAAAGTCTTTGTATGTCTGAGCCTCCCTGTGACAGCAGTCCAGATCCGCTTTTTACGCCGTTTATTTCCCTCTTTGACTAGTCGAGGCAATTCACTGGCCAATCGCAAACGCCGAACCGTTGAGATTATATCCCGGCCCTAACGTCCCATCGTTTTGCCGGCCCTCTTGTCTCCGACATCGCATAATACGAGGCAACCACGCGGCAAACTGTGAACATGTCGTCGACGCCGTTCCCTGGAAGTTTTCGACAATGGTCCTTTCATCAAATGGGGGCCTGTTCGTGATGGTCAATCTGTCAGGATCGGTAGAATGGCCTTCGCGGTAGTCGGAGGGCGGCGTTGTCGTCTTGAAGTGAGCTGTCGTTGTTTATGCGTCACCGTCCGCGCCAGGTCCAGTCGTAGTCCGAGCGGCCACTCATCTCGCCTGTCAGCTCTGGTCGGTCGAATAGCCGATTGTACGGAACATAATTGGTTGTGCGTGAGACTTTTTGCTTGCATTTATATTTTTTGATATCATGCAAGATTCCTGAACCATTTCAATATTCAGAAAGAAATCAAAACTGTATTTTTCCAACAAATGACACCTGTTTTTTGTAATTTATTTCCTGTTTTTTCGACTGATATGCAATTTCATGCGTTGCAAGACTTTTTTGTTCCCATGTGGCTTTTTGGCCTTCCTGTATTTTTCTGTACGCACTTTATTTCTGCATTTTCATTATTTATACTTATTGTGTTGCAATGATTTCTTGTATGTATAATTGTATCATTCGTATATATAAGTATGTATATGTGTGTATTATGTGTATATATGTATATATTTTTTGCACTGTTGTCTGCTGTGCTCGTGGCGCCAGGGGCCTAGTCAGGCGTGTATAGTCTCGCCTTTTGCTCCGGCGCCATGACAATCTTGTATTGTCAAAATTGTAATAAACTTCAAACTTCAAACTCAGTTGACGCTGATCTAGACGACTTGGGTAAATGACGAAGCGTGAATAACGCCCGGGACAGGCGGTGAGGCCTGCTTTGGTCCGAAGGATCGCCAGGCACAGCAACATGTACTTTAGCTTAACGCATGGTGTATATGGGTTGCTTCTCCTGGGTTTGATTTGTTTCTTCTCTTGTTTGCATTTATATTTTTTTCGTAGGCTTAATACATATGTGTGTTTGTGGCATGTGTCTGCGTATTTATGGGCAACCGGGTAACCACAATTTCTCCAATGCATCTTACCTTCCCACCTGGGTGCAGTTACTGAAGAAGAAACCCCTTGTTTTTGTCCGTTTCGCTTTCTTGTTTCCAAAGTAAACACATTGAGCAGCATATGTTTTGTTTTTGTTTCCTCTTTCAAAGTAGTTGATAAGAAAAAATAAACACCAGGAAAATTCCCAGCGGTGCCCATGGGTACACGCAGGAGTCCTAGGTGGATTCGCACAAATTGGGAAACGTTTTGTAAAAGCGCGGAGCGCAGAAGTTCCTAGAAAGGTGTCGTTTGGAGCAGAATGAAAATAAAAATACAGAGGGACGGCAAATAGGAAGTTGCGCTGATGCGTCGAGGCTGACCGTCGGCTATAGGGCGAACGGAAGGCTTGCCAAGTACTTGGTTGTTGTTGTTGTTTTGTTATTATTTATTTTATCCTCAAGGCTCGAGGGCGTTATAGATAGGGATGTGGAAGCAATGAAGTGAGACAAGCAAAATAAACAATGTCAGATATTAATAATTCGTTTTTATACAACGTTAGGCAATGTCTAACACCAGTTTAACGACCGTCGCCGGACTGGGCTGTACCTCTTGTACATGACAGGTTAAAGTACAGGTTAGCAGTGCGTGTTAGGATGAGATACAGTCCAGGGTAAGGGTAATTTAACGCACAACCTTTTTTTTTTCTTCTGCCGTGGAGATCGGCTTTCTTTCACTGACGTGCACCGGCTAGCACCGGTCTGGCTTGGTCGCACGGAAAGCGCCAGCACTGCAGGAATAGCTTCTGGCAGAGCGCACGGTGGCTGTTACGCGAATACCGTTCTTTCTTCGAAAGTGCCCCAGTGAGAGCATGACGCGCCCGCTGCGGGATGCAGGGCATGCGTGAATGACAGGCGGCGAAAGGACGCTGCACGATGCGCGGAAAAGAACGAAAACAAACGCAGAAAAGAAAGAGAAACAGGGTCAAAAGCCGAGCGTCGGGAAGCCCTCGCCGGCGGACATTTGCCAAAACGGCTTCGCCTCTCACTCGTCGCTGCGCCAGAGCGAGTGCGATGAGAAAGCATAGCTCTCTCTCTCTCTCTCTCTCTCTCTCGAGAGAGAGAGAGAGAGAGAGAGAGAGTAGCAACCGTTTCCACCCTAAAGCAGTGACCCGTCGTCGACCGAGGTGTAGCACGGGGACGGCTTACGTGCTTTTCTTCCAGTCGTTGGACTCGCGTCGTCGTCCTCGTCGTTTTGCGCTCTTTTGCTGGCGCCTCGTGCGCCTGCGTGGGATAGTTTTTACTTAGTTTACGTAGTTTACATAGTTTTTACACGTGATAGTTCTTAAATAGTAAGGAACGTATAGCTACGTTGTCCACACTGCGGAGAGTATACGCGGTGTATCCCAGCTACGTTTATTTACTCAAGATGCCAAAAACGCTCTGGTACGATATACGAATGTGAGACTCGATACACGAATGTGAGAATTAATGTGTTTCTGTCTTCGAGACCCCAGCATAAGGCGTACCAACTGTTGTTTACACAGCACTAACGGTGGGCTGATGTTCGAAACTTTCGAATAACGAATTGAATAATTGCCCTACTCGATTCGGTCTTCGAATATGATAGTCACTGCACGTAAATATACTAGTTGTGGGCGAATATAAAATTTTTCGTATGCGAATCGAATACGAATAGTAAGTGTCGAATATCGAATAGTCAAATGCAAACACACATAATTACAGTCGGAATATTGAATTTTGGTATTGTTAGGTACACTATGCCTGTACTCACTACTGCAAGAAAGACAGCTTCATATAAGGAAAAAAATTATCAGTTTTAAAAACGAGAGCTCTAATTGTCATTAGAGAAACTGCAAGAATAGCCTCTCAGCAAGCTTAGAGCCCGGTTTGAAGCAAGCTTTCCAAGAAAGAGTGTAGGCTGTATGACTAGCTTTCCAAGAACGCTAAATAAATGGTAGCAAAAAAAGAAGTTGTGGAGAAAAAATGCTGCTAAAGCACTTGTGCGCCGTAGACGCACGTAACAGGGCCTGTTGCAAAAAATACAAAAATAATAACATCAAATGTATCGGGAACGATGAACCTGCTACATCGCTAGACTGTCAGGAACATTAAATCACACATTACAAGAAAAACTCGCAGGTGGTCATGTAGGTTTCTATAAAACAAAAATGGCATTTCCCATTTTGTTACTGCATCACCTCAAAAAATTTTGTCCTTGTGTACCTTACGATTTGCTATACTTTGTTTAGCGGGCAAAGAATAGCAACCAGGTAGGCGAGTTCGAACATTCGAAAATAACGAATAGTTCCGTTTTGCATATGAATACCAATAGTTAGTGTGCGGTATTCGATTAGTATTCGACACTTTGTATATACGCCCATCCTGTAGTAAATTAGAATTGATCGAGTGCGACGAGAAAGCATAGCTCTCTCTCTCTCTCTCTCTCTCTCTCTCGAGAGAGAGAGAGAGCTATGCTTTCTCTAGTTTCGAATACTTTCGAATAGTTTTCAAATACCTCAAATCACCAACCTTGGGAAAATTTTTTTGTCCCCGTGGGCATAAAAGACACAGAAAACCAGTAGCATAGGTGAGACCTACGGTGGATATACGTCTCTCAGGCAGCCAGACTTCTGCGGCTAAACCACCATCATTCGCAACCACCAATGGCTCCTGGGCGTGAAAATAAGCTGCTTGTTTGCTACTTATGCTCAATTCGAAATTGTTTCTTTTAGCGCACAACACTTTATAAAGTGTAATGTGATAGAAGAAACTATATAACGTTGCGAATACATTAGGTTGCTAAAGTCACGTTGTTTTTTGTGATTTTCGTGTTGCTGTTATTATTTTGTTGTTTTTCAAAATGAAATGAAAATAGTGAAATGAAATGAAACATTGCGTCTGTGGCCTAATGGTTAGGTCGCTTTGTATTTATATCGAGAACGGCTGTCCATTGTTCGAAAAGTATGCGATATTCGATTACATTAGCTTTTTGCGCTATTCGATTAGTATTCGGTTCCGTCTCGAAAAGTAATATTCGAGCAACTCTATACAAGACACCTGTGTTAATTATGTGCACCCATATTCGCGAAAATGTTAAAAAAGTTATTTTAGACCTGTTTCTTACAACCACTTAATAATGTTTTTGGACATCTCATTGGGGAATGCCGCTGGCCAGTGGCAAATGGGGCCGGCTTGCACGAACATTTAATAACGAAAATAAGAACGAATTTAAGAAGGCGTTCTTGTTCGGACTATAGGCTTTGTCTATGGAACATCTGAGAACGCGCTCTTAAATTCGTTGTTATTTTCGTTAATAAATGTTCGTGCAAGCCGCCCCGCGGGACTCGAGAACGAAATGCTTTGAGAATTCAGTCGCCGAATTCTGTCCCCGAATTCTGTGCGTCCCCCCGCCTCGTGTTTACCCCAGTGTACGTGTGTTGTCAAACTTCGGCGTGCAATGGTATCATTTGCAGCCTTTTATTTTGTTCCCCCGGTCTCTCTCTCTCTCTCTCTCTCACTCACTCACTCACTCACTCACACACACACACACACACACACACACACACACACACACACACACACACACACACACACACACACACACGCACGCACTTTATCATTGTGTGGCATTGTGCGCGACATCCCGTCTCAGGTGCCCCGCTTCCTCCGCGGAAGCTGACCAAGGCCAACGCCTGCGCGCGCGCGCGCAGCGTTTGTTTTCCCGGACACCGGTGCCCTTATGTACTCGCAGCCTCCGTCGTGTTGACGCGCACGCGTGCGCCTTCGACCCGCGAGAGAACGCGTTCGCGCATCCGATATGCGTGCACAGGCGGTTCCCATTAACGCAGCAGCGATCTGCGCATGCAATCACCGGCCGCTCGCAGCTGATGCGCCGCGAGCGCGCGCCCCGAGTTCGAAGGGCATCGGTGTTGCGTGGCAGCCAGTGAGCACGCACCCGAGCCTGCTTCCCGTCGAAGCGCATCGCAGACAGATCGGGCAGCGGTGCGTTAGCGAGGCTACGCGCTTGGGTAATCCGCTGCTTTGCACGGCGGTGGAACAGCACTCAAACCTTCTCGGGCCGGGCTGTCGGGGCGGCGCGAAGGGACGCAGCTAACGACCCGACTAGTTTTCACGGGCGAGCTTACGTATTTCCTTTTTTGTTCATTGCGCCATAGTATCGTGCTTCACAAGGGCGCTGAAGAGAAGAGAGATGTTGACTGATTGATAAGTGTTCCTACGAAACTACGTTCTCCTTAATTTCGTAAGGGTAAGTTCTTATTAGAAGAGCAAAAACATGAAAGCCAAAGTTTCGTTTTTTTTAATTTCGTGCCGAAATCGTAGCACCGCTACATCAGTGTGACGTCGCGGATTTCATAGCTTTTTACTGCGAAGCTGTATCTGCCCAGGCGAAGGACTCGTTGTCCGAGCGCAGAAACCCTACTGCGGGGGTATGAGCCATTGTTTAAGGGAGTAGGAGCCATTGCATTGGTATTACGTGACGAACGTACAAATTTCTCGTTGGGTAGGCAAAGAAATGCTTACTCATTTAAAACATATACATTTATCTACGTGTTATTGCAGGGAAGGAACACAGAGGGGGACGGGGTTAAGACAATTTCATGATGACATAATAATCTAGCAGTGGAAAGCGTTCTCCCTTAGAGTTGGACAGTTCGCGGAAAGTTCTCCCTTGGTCGCACGGACATAAGGGGGCTTGTCATCACTGCGGGGCGCCTGCCAGACCGGCAACGCCTCGCGATAACCATAGCAAACTAGGATTCCATCCTCCGTTTCGGCTAGGCATGGTCTGTGAGCAGCCTTTTTGCCCTCCAACCGTAACAGCGCCAACCGCCAGCCGTAACAGCTGCTACGGCAGAGTTCACGGAAACCTGGCCCCCTGTTGCACGAATTTGCAAAAAGCAGTTCCCGCGCGTCGAAGTTCAACACAGTGGCACGCACATGCATCCCAGTACAGTATAGCACGGGACGTCGGTTCCCGTTCATGCAAAAAAGCAACAATCTACATTGAGATCGTATTTAACCCTGGCCGAAAAAAAAAAAGAGAAGCATTACTACGTTATACAGAAGGTAAAAATCAGGGCATGTTATAATGCAGCATAATTATTACGAGACATGAGATCGCCCCGAAGGAAAGTACATATTCAGCAATGGTTTGGTAATTAGTTTGTCACAAGCGTGTCAGGCTTCTTGCGCAGTGCACGGAAGATATGCGTAAAGCACGCACGGGAGGTTTGATTCGATGTATGTTGCGAACTTTCGCCGTCAGCCTTTACACAAGGCTTGATTGCTTAATCAATGCACAGAGACGACGTGAGTAAATGAGCGAGTAGAGAAAACATACGTGCACACACATAGTACTCACAATGACGAGCACTAGAAGCGTCAGCGCGCTTGACTCGACGATCAATATAGTGGGCACCACGGGACACTTGGTAATACAGCCACCGCGTGGTAGCTCAGTGGATATATAGCATTCCGCGGCCGAGTACGAAATCGCAGGTTTGATACCTGCCACGACGGCCGCATTCCGATGGCGGCGGAAGGCAACACGCACGTGTGTGCGCTGTATACATAGGGTGCACGTTAAAGGGGCTGACAAACAGTTTTTGTGGTACCTATATTTTTTATTGCGATGAAATGCTTACCGGTCAGAGTGTCTAATCATGAAGTGGTAACGCGGAAAACGCCGTGGAACATTTTTTATCAGAATTTTTCGATCTGCAGTGAGGATGTAGTCGTTCCACTGGAGGCATCCCGAAAGCATTGATAGGTAAGCGTGATAGCGATTAGAGGCGGCCGTTGGTGGGAGGCAGACATGTGCGGCCATAACTCTGAGAAAGTATTGTTTTGTTTATCAAGTCTATGTTCCTGCGACTCATGTTTTCCGAAGTGTTAAAGTATTTTAGCGATAATAGCTCCGCGCTTTTGCGGTTTCCTGTCCAACTGCCCTGGTATTTAGCCAGTCAAAACGAAACCAATCGGATCGAAAACGAAAACATTTCAACAGTTCGGCTTGCCGTAACCATGCGTGCGCTTTTGATTTCTCAAGGATCCTGGGAAGCGCAAGTGACTAATGATATAGCAAATGCAATTTTAAACAGTAGTTATGTGACACTATAATTACAGCCAATTTACTTACGGTAATCTCATATGCCAAGTAGCACAAGTACCAAGGTTTAATCACCAGGCCTCGCCACTTAATGTTTTTTTTTTAAGATTTTCTTTGCCAATTAAAAATTACAATTTCTACTTGAATCGCGATCAGCGTGCTGGATTCTGTCCCTATAAATCACGGTAATTTCATTTCCATCAACGTCTCGAAGCGCATTCTGGCCAGTTGTCGGTCCCTTTAAAGAGAGCTAGGCCGCTGGTGGTATACGTTAACCCGAAGTCCCCCCACCACGATGCACCTTGTAGAGGTGGGCAGATCGTGGCTTCCGCACGCGTACAACACCCCCCCCTCCCCCCCCCCCAAAAAAATGTACATTTAATTGGGTAAGTTGCTTACACCCGTCGTATGGAAGCATTGATTCTGCACTGCACGTCCCCATGCGTCGTCTGCACTTGCGTTCTGTTTTCATCGCGCGCACGGCCGCCTTTACTCCGCTTTTGGTGTTAGCGTGCAACTAGCGTGGCGCAAGCCAACCGCTCGACGTCAACATCCTCCGAGCGGCGGGTGCGCTGTGCCGATAGCGCGCGTATATCGCGAGAGACGCTTGCCCGGGAGGAGGAAGGAGAGGCATTCCGGCCGCCGTTGCGTTCGCCCAAAAGTGAACCGGCAGCGAAGGCTCGATTTGTCGGAAGCTCCGGCCGGCACGCCGTCCGGAAAGTTGCAGCGACTTGGCGCGTTCTCGCATGTGTCGTATCCGGTGCGTGGAGATAACCGCTTGTTTGGGGCGCCGCCCGTACGCACTGTATTCTACTGTGTCACCAGTTCTTGAGCACAACAATCTGATTAGCACTGAACGGCTTATGGCGGCTTCAACTTGAAATCGAGGCCTATATTGTCGAATGGATATTACGCTGCAGGCGTGACGTGGGAACCTCTCTCACCGAAAGAACAACACTAAATCAGATCTGACACTTTCATCGGTTTATTTTCAATTCTTTGGCGACAAGCTTTCGATTACTGGCGCACGAAATGAAGACCAAGCTTCTGTTTCTTGAATATCGATCTCCAATGGTAGCGACGGTACGTCCGTGTTACGTCAGGAATTGCACATATTTTTTTCAGTTCTTGTGACGCACTAAAACTTCCTAAAACTTGCTAAGTGTGGCCTGTGTCTCCTTTAAAATACAATGTTGCCCATCTTTACGAATAAAATATTTTACTATAATCTATCCGACGCCGTAAAAATAGATAACGTCACGGCCAGCTGACGCGAATAGCTTCGAGGCGAGGTGACCGCCCATCTTTTGCTGTGGCTCATTTTTTTTTTCCTTGTTTGCCAGCCCTCCTTTCAGAGTACGCGGGTATTTCTTCTCTATAGTGCCGTGGGAGGGCGATTTCCGAATGTAGCTGCTAAATTATATCTCTCTTTAGTGTACCTTATGAACGCTACTCACGTTGTTACCCAGCAGTGGACGGTCCTATGCGTGCCGCGTCCATGCCTTAGAATCGCAAACAGCGATAAAAAAAAATGGCTGTGGCTTAGCTAAGGTTAAGCCCAGGATGCGAAGCATACTAGCCTTTATTTTAGTTGTTGAACCACTGTTTAGCCTGGTGAACTGCTGTTGCTTGGCTATATTTGGTTCGGCTAGACGAAGAAAGAACTCATGCAGGCGAGCGCACGAGCTGAGACCCGGCTATGTAGCTACGCGGCCGCAAGCGAGCGCACGAGTTGAGCCTCCGCTTTTGCAGCTGTTATGACGTCATATGGTAGCTACGCGGCCGCGCGCGGCGCAGCAAGGAAGAGCGGGGTTGTGCGGCTAGTATGCTTCGCATAATAGAAGCAACTTAATAACAAACATAGCAAACTTAAAGGAGAATAGACCCACATATGAGACGCGCAGCAATGAACAATGGCTCATACCCTCAATGGTAGCTACGCAGCTGCGCGCGGCGCAGCAAGGAAGAGCGTGGTTGTGCGGCTAGTATGCTTCGCATAATAATCACTCCTAAACCGCGTTTCGCGTGTCCCACGACACTTAATATAGATGCGCATTCAGCGTGAAGCGTGCTGGAGAAGAGCGTGTGAAGACGGATGGGTTTTTCAATCCTATTCGTTGGCCGCCTATTCGGCTCGTCTCCGGCAAATGCTAATTAGCTCCGAGGAACACGCAAGCACGACAAAGGCCGTGATTCAACAGGCGCCATTGTGCCGTCCCGTCCCTTGTCGCTTTTATTCTGCCTTCCTTTCTTTCGTTCTTTCTTTGTTGCGGTCGCCTTCCGTTTTGGTGCTAATTATAATTTCCCGAAGATGAATGTCTTTACTGTTGACGCAGCCTGTGCTGTCACCCGCATTATTTTGTTATGTCGTTGTTGTTGCCGCTTTCTTCAACAGTGCGAATTAGTATGCTGGCAAACAACGAGAATGTGCTGTCCGGCTCGCACGCACCCTTTGTGCAGCGGTGGCCTTAATATCCTGCATCACATATTTTTCTTTTTGTCTGGTATGAGCAACATAGTCCGCTTTTACTGGATGAAACTTATTGAAAAGTTCAGTATCGAGCTTTTCACAGCCTCTGTTTCCTTGATGCTACACATAAAATGCAAGAAATTGCCATAAACAATCAATTCCAATATGTTCTCAGACCCTAACCACGCTCTAAAATGCGCCCCCTAAGGAGATTCTATAATTTCTGCGGGATATAAGCCTCACTGAAAGACTGTAAGTAACAGTTGTGCGAGTGTATTTCGCGCCCATATATGTGTTAATGCGCATCGTGCTTGCTTTCTCATTTAATGCGATATAGGCGGTCTTCACCCACTTTAGTGGCATCTAACAGAAAGAAATGCGGGCCGATTTCGAAGGCGGTGCTGTCTAACACAGTGTCTCAGAGCGCTTCCGTCACGAGGGAAGAATGCGAGAAACTGTCACGTGATGCTCTCGCCAGCTCTCTCAAAGAGCGACTTTGGTACGAGAGAAGCACATGCGCGCGATGATCGGGCTGCCGTGCTGGGATGACAGAGGTTCGTTCGATACGTATAGGGGTACCTTCCGTTTCGCTTTAGAAGAGCGAGTTTCAATGTTTTGGTGGGGCTGTGCGATGAAGTCATGGGTCGCGCACGTTTATTTTCGCTGCTCTCTTGCGATCACGCGCGTCCAGGTATTCGGTATGTGCGAGCGTTTTTCGCGAAATTAAATTAGTTGCCATAGTTGGCGTTCTTTCTGTTCGTTTCTCATTTCACCCGCTAGTCTTTATTTCTTGCGCCGCAAGCCTCGACATCAACAGCATGCCAAGCCTGTCGCTCCAGATACGTCGTCACTTGAATCGACAGGGAAGAAAGCATGGAGGCCACCGGTCGAGAAGGGAGAGGGTGTGAGCGGTGTGCGTGAGCGGATCGGCATGCATGCACCTCTGTCGTACTGTCGCTCTTGCTCAATCACTGAACACAAACGACCCGTCGAGGAAATCAGTGACGCTGCACGACCGCAATTACACGGCGGGCAAGTGCAGAAATTTTCGGTTACGTTCTTGGAAGTTTTCGCGTCTTCGCAAGTAGAAACCCCTCTAACGAGCGAGGCTGACTGCATAGGTCCACAGGAGGAACGGTGATCGATAAAGCTCGGTCAGCAACGACAGCTCTCACAACACGTTCGCCCATTTTTTTTTCTTTTTTTCAATCCTAGGTGCCTACCTATAAGCACCGATTGCACGGAAGTAGGGAGTCGAACGCGATATAGTCTGTATAACGCGCACAAGTAGATAGAACGGAGAGAGAAAGAAAAAAAAAAGATTTCTTTTTCTTTTTAGTTTTTCACCTGTTTGCACCTCGAGCCAAGGTTTAAATAATATGCAGATGCCATTCAGCTAGACAGGACCAAAGTAGCGTTGTTTGCTGTCGCTTGGAGCAAGTTATGGCAATTTTCTGTATTTCGCCTAATTAAATAATTCGTTATTATTAATTAATCAACTTCTCAAATACTACATTCGGAGAAAAAGTGTCAATGAGAAAAACGTAGACCATCCTGAAAAAATCCCGGTTCAGCTTTCTGTAGCTCAATACCATCCTGCATAAAAATAGTTTCCAAGCCTTAGCGAACGCCCTCGAAACGCGAAAAAGTGCCACGTGACTTCTGAACAGAACATTCCGTCGCCAGGGTGCATTAAATAAGATAACATGCCCTGAAGAAAACCGTTCCACTATCTAAACTGTTGGAGCATTAAACCATAACTCTTCGACAACGTTTCATATATGTATAGACATATACTTACGCTGCTAGGCTCATCCATGGGCGATACGCGCTGCATCAAGCTTTGACATCGCTCGCATCTTACATGGGTCACGAAGTGAGTTAGCCTTAACTCCGCCCAGCCTAGATATAGCCTTACCCGAAGCCTCCAGAATGGACGCTAATGGATTGTCATTGCCCAAATGGGCGGACAGGTGCGCGTTTGCCCCCGTAGCTGCGACTCGTGCAACCATCACGCGGTTCGAGACTAGCGCTGCTCAGGGACACAGCCCTCCGTAACTCTGTAATAGTGCCTACGGTTTCCCTTCATCTTCGTAGGCTAATGGATAAGCGCAGTCTCGCATTTCCGGATGAATCCGGTTCGGTTCGGAGAAAACACTTGCCGGATAAGGTTTTTGAGACTCCCATCGCTGCCAATAACTCCCTATGTCGCCGCGCTCGAGGGTATGCACGTAAACAGTACGTTGCTTTTATATGTATCTCTAATTTTATTCTTTTATTCTGAAAACCTGGAACTCTACAGCAACCGCTGCTCGGTGTACGAATATACTTCTTCCACCGTGAACCGCTGTCATTTTCCTCCTCTTACTTTCTGACCGCGCGGCGCTTCTATAAAACACGTCTGTATCTCGCAGTGCCCGTGAATTTTCGCGCTTTTGCCTGTCTAAGAAACAACGCGACGTTACAACTGTCTCTTTACTCGACACAAGATCCGCGCATGGGGGTTCACAGCGGTGTTAGTCCTACGCGTTTTCCAACAAACAAGCTCTCGAGTGCCACCTGCACCATTACAATCAATCAATCAATCAATCAATCAATCAATCAATCAATCAATCAATCAATCAATCAATCTTTATTATTGCATAAAGATAATATACAGATAGAGGTATACAGAAGGAGGTCCCATAGTTAAAACTGAATTGGGACCTCCTGTTCATGGTTAACATAAAAGTTCATTTGGCTAGCAACAACAGCTCAATTGGTACAATTCCAGTAATACAAAATAATGAGATACAAATCTAAGTAGAAGAAGTAATTAATAGGCAATATAACGGCAGTAAGCAATGTTTCGAAACTAGTTAAACTAAAGTGACATGCTTATGCAGAGACGTCCTCATATGTAGCACGTCCTCATATGTGTAGCATACATGCGAAGGGTGCCTACGCGCCCACACGTATTACAGTTAAACGGTGATTTTTCGTTGTACTTCAGCCCTGTTCGGCATATCCCTCCCTAATACGAAACCGTTTCGCCACCTTCACGGCAGTCGTGGGACAACAATTGCCTGGCAGGTGTCGTGGAATGGGACGACGGCGGTTTTTTGTTCGTTAAAGAGTAGTCCGCCGACCGTGGGGCGAGATTGCGCCCGTTATTAAGCATTGTGTAAAGCAAATTAAAGGGGGAAAATAAGAAGAAAGAAAGAAAAAGTAACCGGGGGAGGGGTGGTTAGGGTCGCATCTCTTAAGGCCTCCAGGGCAATGGAGCGTCCAGAGCATGTCGTGTTTTTTTTTCTTTTTTTCTTTTTTGTGGACTTGCGCAAGTCCCGTAATCCTTCTGTAATCGCGGACACGTATACTGGCGCGAGGTTAGAACGCTGACCGTAATTGCGAGGCAGCAGCGGTTACGCTCGGTGGGCGCCATTGTTCCCGCAGACGCAGCCGCGCTGTTTCCTTTTGTTCCAGCCGCATAAATGCAGGCGAGCGCAACACATTGTCACGTGCGCGACGCACTCGCGCGCTCGCAGGCCGACGCCCAAACAGGGGGACGCAGTGCGAGCTGCGCAGCATGCATTGCAAAACTCGCGCTGGCACTGTTGCACATTGCAGAGTTTCGCGCAGTAAGAAGTATCCTCTCGGGACCGTACATTCGGGGAAAATATTGCTGCCCTGACACACACACACACACACACACACACACACACACACACACACACACACACACACACACACACACACACATATATATATATATATATATATATATATATATATATATATATATATATATATATATATATATATATATATATATATATATATATACACGGTGTCATTGCTCTGCGGAGCAATGCTCAGGATGACGCTGTGTATATATTCTTCCGCTGCTGGCAAGAGCGATTGCGAGAGGCACGATGGCTCGTGTCACCTCGTATCCCTCACTCTCGCAGAAGCGTGAATTGCGCAACATTAGAAGGCATAAGGAGTATATCTTGCATAATGAGTAGGTACACTATACGCGAGGGTACATCCGAGTAAACTGCACGCGTGGTCGTGCACCTTCTTGATGACACTTTAGTTCTTGCCAGTGGACACGACCTTGTGAAAGGAAGAATAACTGAATTCGAAAGAAAGACGTTCGTATGGTTATTTGACGGAGTTAATGTTTTTTTTTCTTTATTGCGAAAGGCGTTCCGACTAGGAGGCGCGCAGACGGCCTTGTGCGCGATCTCTGCGTGCAAAATATATCTGCGGGAAGGCTCCGCTTGAGAAATTGAGGAAACTTTCACCCGCGTTCTCCGGATGCGAACTCGGTTCGTGATGCTGAAAAATAAATCTGGTATTGCAAACTGTTTGCATAAACGTTCCGGAGCTACACGGAAAAGAGATCGCAACCAACCGTACACGCTTCGAATTCCTGTAGACTGATGCGCACAAGGCAGAAACAACGATGACAGGGCGCTGAGTCGGCGCCGTGTGTCCAATGGGTGGTGGAACCCACGGGTTGCGCTCGCATTTTATATCATGGAAGTTTTGCCGCGATGCGGTCGCGCCTCGCCTCCCTCCGTGAGTCGGTGGCTTCGTGGACGTGTGCCACCGTGTCGCGTTAACCAGATGGTGTTTCACATCGTGGCGTGCGCATTGTTTGCTTGGAAAGCGAGCGAGAACTTGAGCGTCGCAGAGGGGCGCAGTGGTTTTCATCAAAACACTATAAAAGAACGCAGCATGGTGTTTGGATTTCGTACCTGCACACGTTTGTGCAAACATCACATTGTTTACGGTTTTACCGGCCGCAGTTGCAAGCTAGTCCGCAATTCAACTCCCTCTCAGATCCCGCGCTCCGCATAAGCTTTTGAAGCCGACTGCGGGTTCCCACGCATCTTGCCGCTTGATCCCTCCTGTGCGTATTCTGCCCCCGCATCCCCCCCCCCCCTTCCCTCACCGGTTAGGCGTATCGGTAAATCAACGGATTTCAACGATTCCTTTGTTGCTGAACTCATTTACTGCGACAGTAGCATGCAGGCTCTCACTGCTGACAGCGCCATCTTCTGAACGACTTCATTTTTGCTATTTACACTTCTTCCTCCTTCGCTAGAGTGTTGTGACCTCCGAATCGCGTTCGCAGGCGCCATCACTCTCGAAGTCTGTGTGGCGTACACCTTGCACAAACTATACCATACGTAGAATGGTGAGCTGGGAAGTGTCCTTCGTTGTGTTCCATTAAGGCTATGGCGGCTGCAGCCAATGGCGGCATGTAACTATTGCACCCATTACACTGATAGGCTTGTACGGTGTAAATGCCGTGATTATGCGCCGGCTGTCCAGGACTCGGCAGGTTGACTAATTGTGCAACCGTCCATTATAAAAAAAAAGGGGGGCGGGGACAAAAGGAAAGAAGAAAGAAAACGGGGAATAGGAATTTACACAAAGTTCCGAATTTGTTGTTTCTTTGTTTTTTTTTTTTCCTTTCTTAAGAGCCTGTGTCATTTGTGAAGATGTGAGGTCAGATGGGTCTTGCTCACAAGCTCCGCGTATGCTTCGCATACGTGCATTAATATCTTCCGATAACTTTTCTTGAAGCAACGCTGCTTTGCAGTCGGTTTAGGTAAATTTTAACACATTCAACTGCCGGACTATATTCGCGTGAACGGAAGCCGGGAGGAAATGTCACGACAGCTTGCGCCTGTTGGGGGGAGAGGCTGTCACCGGCGTCATCCCCCCACACGCGAACGATAAGCCACGAAGAGCAGGTCGCGATACGCGCGCGTGCCGTGCCAATGTCGGACGACGCGTCAACAATGGACGGCGCGGATGCGCACGTCCGTCCGATACTCCGCTGGACAGGCCAGCGTGGGCCTGTCCAACTGCCGCGGTACACGGTGAACCAGAGTGTATAGTTCACCAAAAGTGCGCAGCGGGCTCTGTCCTTATACGTTCCACTACCCTCCCACTGCGGGAGCGTACCTTATCTCTGAGGTTTCTTTTCTTGTGAGCATCGTACATGGACGCGTGGCTTCCGGAAGTGGGCCGAAGCAGGCGATGCGGCGTTTCAAAACGCGTTCGCCGTTGTGCCCTGCGTCCTTATGTCGGTGTTGAGATCCGCGGCCGCGGCGCACTGTCGCTACTGCCGCTCTTAAAGCGCTGCGTAAAGAGCTTATCTAAACGCGCGTCTATGCCCTGTCTCGGAGCTAGACCGCGCCTGCTTATGAATTGCTCCTTATAGCTCTGCGCGGGTGCGGTATCATCATCATCATCATCATCATCATCATCATCGTCATCCTGGATACGCCCACTGCAGGGCAAAGGCCTCTCCCATACTTCTCCAACTACCCCGGCATTGTACTAATTGTGGCCATGTTGTCCCTGCAAACTTCTTTATCTCATCCGCCCACCTAACTTTCTGCGGCCTCCTGCTACGCTTCCCTTCCCTTGGAATCCAGCCCGCAACCCTTAATGACCATCGGTTATCTTCCCTCCTCATTACATGTACTGCCGCTGCCCATTTCTTTTTCTTGATTTCAACTAAGATGTCATTAACTCGCGTTTGTTCCCTAACCCAATTTACTCTTTTCTTATCCTTTAATGTTACACCCATCATTCTTCTTTCCATAGCTCGTTGCGTCGTCCTCAATTTAAGTAGAACCCTTTTCGTAAGCCTCCAGCTAGGTTTCTGCCCCGTCCGTGAGTACTGGTAGGACACAGCTGTTATACACTTTTCTCTTGAGGGATAATGGCAACCTGCTGTTCGTGATCTGAGAATGCCTGCCAAACGCACCCCAGCCCATTCTTATTCTTCTGATTATTTCAGTCTCATGATCCGGATCCGCCGTCACTACCTGCCCTAAGTAGGCGTATTCCCTTACCACTTCCAGTGCCTCGCTACCTATTTTAAATTGCTGTTCTCTTCCGAGACTGTTAAACATTACTTTAGTTTTCTGCAGATTAATTTTTAGACCCACTCTTCTGCTTTGACTCTCCAGGTCAGTGAGCATGCATTGCAATTGGTCCTCTGAGTTACTAAGCAAGGCAATATCATCAGCGAATCGCAAGTTACTAAGGTATTCTTCATTAACTGTTATCCCCAGTTCTTCCCAATCCAAGTCTCTGAATACATCCTGTAAACACCCTGTGAATAGCATGGTACGGTATGGTCTCTATTAAAGTATGCAGGAAGGCTCGCAGCGATGCACTTTTTCTTATGTTTGAGTACATGGGCACGGATGACTTTTAGGGCTCGCTAATGCGACAACGTTTCCGACAAGCTATCCAACAGAAACTGCGCTGTATATAGGACTTTTCTGGGTACGTCGGTCAATCATGTGCGTCGCTCGGCAGCGTAGATAGCGCATTCGGAAGGGAGCAGGTATAAACGGGCACTTAAGTCCCTAGAATAATTGAGGTATCATGGTATCCCCCCCCCCTCTTCTCCCTTTCCTTCACCCTGAACAACACCTGTAGCGCCCGAGGCCAGAGCAGCAGATGCCGTGGCAGACGGCGCCATCGCCTTGTGGCAGTCGCGGCGACATCGACCACGCGCCATTCACCTCCGCAAGTGAAACCTTCTGCATGCGCAAGACAGGCAACTCCAAGTGTCTACAACTTCGTGTGGAAACGCGAAGTGCTAAAGACGTCGGGACAAGTACGTGACTACGGCTCTGACGCCCATTCGAGAACTGTATTTGGCCACGGCTGGTTATACCGTTGAAGACAAACCTACTAGCTCACTATGGAGCTTCGCACATGTTAAGCTTCCGCAGTGAGCCGTACTTTGCCGTTTCTCCCTTAGTTGCTTTTACCCACTTTCCCGAATAGGCATCGAGCCATGATATAAATATAATATTCTCTATCTCTTCTGTCCTAAATTTATTCGTTTATCCCACGAAGTTTTCCAGGAGGTGTAGCTGTCATTTAGGTTCGCGACCAGATAAAGTAAGATAAAGTTCGTGACTCTTTGTTCGCGACCAGATAAAGTAAGTACGATGGTGACAACATATGTCTCTGGACGCTGTCACGTAGATAAAACATTACAGGCCTTTAACATGACAGTGACAGCAGCGAATCGCGCGATCATTTATCGCACTGCATTCGTGTAGACGGGTATGATGTGATAACAAGACGATGCGTCTTTCTGGCACACATAGCCGCCAAGGCGTCTTATTGCCTTAGTGTGCAACTTGTGAGCAGAAATTGCCTCAGTTACTTCATGTAATGCTGCCGATAGATAGCGCAGTAATCTGCACAGCACAAATGAAGAAGCGCATACAGACAGAGGGCGCTAATTTGCAACTGAAGGATGAACTTGCAGGCCCGTGGCATAAATACGGGAGAAGCAAGTAAAGGAGATGTTGAAAGGTAGATTGCCTTTCAGATTACCTATATCGTGCCCTGTCACGTCACCCCCTTTCTCTGTAACCAAAAACCCTTTCAATTTATCTGGTGCTGAGAGGATTCGAGACCGCGTCGCACGGGTTCGTCATCCACAGCATCCTGACGCCTTAGCTTTGCGCCACGAATGCCTGCGGGCAACGAGGGATTCATACTCGGGAATAGCCCGCACCGGCGCGCCACCGGCACGCAAAAGCAGGGGGACTTCGCACGCCTGCCGCTAGATGGCATAGCGTGTCCAGAGTAAAGCCCGTGAGTGGAGCCCGGCTGCAGTGCGCGTCAGCATATCCCTAGACGCAAATGCACGACTCCACAAGGCGTTAATCGCATTAACGTCTACAGTCACCGTGAGATGGGTTCTGGCGGATTTTCTTTCATCTTAGTTCGGTTTCACAAACGCTATTTGTACAGCCTTACTCGGTAGTGCTGTGTATTCAATTCAGTGACTTGCTTATTCAATGTGATTCGGTTTCAAAACCGCTGTTTGCACAACCTTTACTCAACAGAGCTGCTAATGTGCAGCTGCATTCAGCTAGTGCAGTTAACGCACAACGCGAGGTCTCGTATAATATACTGCTTCTCTCCAGCATCGCATTCCTGTGTATATGTGTATATGTGTGCAAAACAAATAATAATAATAAATAATTCATACCTCTGGTGCGAAGAAGCCTTAAATACGGAGGCAGATATTGGCCAAGCATTAGCATAGATACTACGTAGATTGGGCAAGTAGAATGGCCCGTATTCTCACATCCTCAAAAGTTTTCAGACATTAGAAATCGTGTCTCATCATAGACAACGACTAGCCTGCCCAGTATGAGCGAATGGCCAAGAAAAAAAAGGAATTCGGAAATTACATTGATTGCTGCATAGAAAAGTAAAGAAAACATTGATGGCCGCGGGATGGTGGTGGATATTGAAGGAAATGAAGAAATAATAATAACGTCGCCGTACATGAACGACACGATAGAAAAAAAACTGTTTCTGAGCGATTCTTTGTCCGAGCGGTCACTGTTGGAGTGCAACTCGGTGCGCGGTCATGGTGCTGCCTACTTAGCGTGCTAAACGTGGGTCGCCGCGGTCGACTATAGTGTATAGCGTTTATCTCTTGGGGTGAAGTGTTGCAGCTTTCCCACGTGTGGTAAGGGATGGTGGGACACGAATTAAAATCCGTGGAGAAGAGAACGCTCTGGGCGGATTCCAGTGAAGATATGCAGTGCACCGGGGGTATTTGCCGCATACTTGAAATACTGGCATTCCTGATGCGTTCTGAATATGCCGTGTTGCACAGCGTCGCTTGGTATACAGGGAGCCAAACATTGTACAAATGCCCCGCAGCTGAACAGAACCAAGGTAACGTTGTTTGCCGTCGCTTGGAGTTATATATTTTCTAATTCCTCCGAATCAAATAATTGGCCTTAGTTAATTTACGAACTGCTCAAACATTATAATTAGATTAAACATGTGAATGAGAAAATTGTAGAGCAACATGAAAAACTCCCGATACAGCTTTGTGTTGCTCGATAAGTTCTACGTGAAAGTGTTTTTCCGAGAGTGAAAGGAAGCCCGCATATACACGCAATATTGCCACGCGACTGGTCGGTACTCAATAAGTTCTACATAAAAGTGTTTTTCCGAGCGTGAAAGCAGCCCGCACATACACGCAATGTGCCTCGAGCGACCAGTCGCGTGGCAATATGGCGTGTATATGCGGGCTTCCTTTCAATCTCGGAAAAACACTTTTACGTAGAACTTATCGAGCAACACAAAGCTGTATCGGGAGTTTTTCATGTTGCTCTACAATTTTCTCAGTGACACCTTCTTTCTAATTATAATATTTGAGAAGTTGATTAATTAAGAGTAATTATTTAATTAGGTGGAATGAAAGAAAAAATAATCCGAGTATCTCCAAGCGATGGCAAACAACGTTACCTTGGTTCTGTCCAGCTTAGGGGCATTTGCTTGTTTTTTGTGTTTGCCTCAAGCTACGTGGGACACCCCGTATAGTGTCGGTGGCTGTCGGATTAGTACTTCTTCAGGGACGGACTGAAATCGTGCAAGATGGACGCCCGCTATGCAAGGACAGCCGTCCAGGGTAGGAATTCGTTTGCTTGTGCCTCGGTACCAATGTTCACGCGCCAAAAGCTTGCATCCCGTATGGTGAACTCTTCACTCGTAAATAACGACGCTGTCCATCGCTCGGCGAGAAATGTACTACGTGCCGACACCTGGCGGCGTAACGGTGAAAATACGCCGGTAATATCATGGCCTCCGAGGTCACCCAGCGCTGGGATGATCTCGGAGGCCATGGTGATGCATGCGTTCCACGCGATAAAGGGCGGGCTATGGATGGATGGATGGATGGATGGATGGATGGATGGATGGATGTTATGAGCGTCCCCTTTGGAACGGGGCGGTGGGTTGTGCCACCAAGCTCTTGCTATTATACTGCCTAATGTCCTACCTAGGTTGAACAATAACTCACATTTTCTGATCCCCTATTGCGAACTGTGCTTTTGTACGTATCCGTGTTTTGTCGTTTCCCTGCTTCCACCAATCCTCCAATCGCCCCTTACTAATACCTATTGCGGACATGTTTACTTTACCACTGCTCCCGCTGAACCCAAGGGCTTCAAGGAGGCCAGTGGTGCCTAAATCGACCGCTGGGTAAAGGTCTTCCCATTCTAATAAAACATGCTCCATAGTTTCCCTAGCTTTAGAGCAGCAAACACATGCTTCTTCTTCTTTCTTATATCTCGCTTTAGAGGTGCGTGCTCTGAGGCATCCCGATCTCGCTTCGAAAAGTAATGAGCTTCCCGATGAGTTATCATAAATGGCTTCTTTCCTGATTTCGTTTGTTCCCCTTATGTAGTTACTCATGGCAGGTTTCTTTTCCGTTGCCGTCACCCATGAGATTATTTCAGCCTCTCTGACTTTCCGCTTGACGTTCTTTGTTGCTGTGTTGCCCACCCTACAGGCCGCATACTTGCTGGTAAGCTTCCTAGTTCTTTTCCTCCACTGTGAATCAATGTTTTTCCAAATCCACTGTGAATCAATGTTTTTTTCCAAAACATTATTTCACAGTGGATTCACATGATTCACACGGCTACAGCGCGTGCGCGCGCGCCCTCTGTCGCGTGTTGTGCGCCCTTAGGTTGCAGCGGCCGAAAGTTGCCGCCGAGTGCCAGATGGCCGAAATTAATCCGCAGCGTTCGGGCGGGCGTGAGTGTGTCAGCCTCCCGTTTTCTCACAGGCGTGACAGCCTTCCATCCTGGGCGTTCGTCAAAGCACGCACCGTCGCCGCCGCCGGGCCAACCAGCCGTCTTGGAAATTTGCGCGCACAATGGCGCCCTTCTTTATCCCCCCCCCCACCCTCTTCGGTGGGGTGCATGCGAGCGCCCGCAGCAAATCTGGGCGCCTCGCCGCAACGGGCATTGGGAGCTGAGCGAGCGGCAGCGAATGACAGCGCCCGCATGTAACTTCAAGGTTTCTCCCCTTTCTCGCGTACTCTTAACGCATGCGCGATGATGCTGCGAAACAGCTGGCGTGCATGAAAACACTTGAGCGCATTTCTATAGAGAAGCCCGACGGCTGCGTCTCATGGTCGTGTAGTTCGGTGCAACGAACAAGTTGCCGCTGAGCGAGTTGGGGCCTGGTATTTCACAAAGACGCGCTCGAGCAAATAAATAAATCAATAAATAAATAAAGCTGACAGCACGAGTCGCTAATGATACGAATCTTATGGTGTAGGCACGTATTGTTGCGAACGAATGAAATGCTGAGTGGACATGTGCCCCTTTCACGCACCAGCACTCGCCAGCACTCGTGTCGTGTCCTCCTCCGTTGTCCACGTCTGCTCGGGCGCTTCACATCCTTACTGCATGTCACACCAACAAGGCCGAACGGCAGCAGTGGTCGAAATCACAGGCAGCTTTCAGTGGTAAATCATGCCACGATGATATTGGAATGAGAAAGTACTAGCACTATAACCAAGCTGAAGTTTCGAGTCTTGTACGTGCCTTTAATCAAGGCAAGTGTGAAACGTTGAGTGTTATGGCAGTCAGCGCCTTTTGGGTATCCAGCGGGAGAGAACGCTTTCTTTCTTTCCTTGTTGTGACTAATGTATTCCCTGCGGTGTTGCGATTGAGGCCAGCTGTTCGGACAGCGTCCTAACCGCTTTAGTGAATCATCTGCTTTCAGGTCAAACGAGGGTGCCTTACGTGATTATTCTTACACATATGTAGAACAAGTGTCAGCATTGCGGGCCACTCGCTGGTCATTCCTGAAACTGTGAAACGCTATTAAAAAAAACGATCTGGTCGTATAGAGAAAAAGAGGGAAGGAAAATAACTGCATTGAGGGAAGAGACTGATGTCAGTGTTAAGTATCCGGCTTAGTCGGTAAATCAACCATACTCCGAACAATATAGCATGAAAATGCCGATGACAGCAATGTAAATGTACCTACAAATCATAACCTGTTTTCATGAAGCGCTTCGTGCGCTGTTCTTTGTAAAAAACAGCCGCTGGCCAAGTGCTATAGCAAGCATATTATTATCAAAGGCGGCCGGAAAGTAGCAAAATGTTCTTACGAAAAATAGCTTTTTTTGTGTGAATTCCACCTGAAGTTCTATGGCCGCTGCGGTAGCTTAGTGGCTATGATGTTTTGCTGCTGAGTATACGAAGTCGTGACGTAGATTTCCGGCAGCGGTGTCCCCTTTCCGACGGGGCGAACGGCCAAAATGAATCCGCAGTCCTTGAGCACAACGCACCTCGCAGTGAGCGCAGCGCATATTTGGGGAGTTTCAGACACAGTAACCTAAGTATTCAAGAAGTAATTACCGTAAATGACCAAGAGGACATCCACGCAGCACTACGATGTGCCTTTGCTGCTCGCACTTACTCGTTTAGCGTCGCACGAGTGCACAGATCAGCGTGACACAACATCCACTGAGCGTAGCGCTAAGCTCCGCCTGTGGTGCACGCAACTGCGGCTGTCTCCTTCTGTCTGTCCAACCATCGAAGATGGTCGGTGCATTGGGGCGCGTAATTCGTTCGCCACCTTCTCAAATCTTACCTACCCGGTGTATGCAGAGAGGAGGCAGACCCACTAGTTCAAATAGAGGGTCGGCGAGGGCGCCGGCGAACAAGCGGACTCCGCCGGATGAAACTCCTTGTTCGCCGAGGAAGTGTACGAAGGGTATACCTCCTCACTTTAGGGACACCCGCTGCTGAGGCTGCGCGCGCAGCGGAGGGAGCGAACAGCCGGAGAAAGCGAGCTGTTCTCGCGGTGCGTCTGGTTCCCACGGTCTCGCCGCCAGACTTGTTACTTTCTTTTCTTCGTCATTTCCCCACGGCTCCTTCGCTAACATTTCCCCCGTCGGCTCCGTCTTGCGCGCTTGCACTATTTAGTTTACTTCTTTCTTTGTTTAGTGACTATTCCTCCGGCCTCCGAGGTCCCTTTAGATCTTTCATTGTCTCGCAGCCGCTTACGTAATGCCTTCTTCTTCCTCCTCTTTCGTCTCTTTCGTTTTTTCTTTCTTTCTTGGCCTTGCTCGCCGTCTCTCCTGCTTTCACTTCCATTCACCTGTTTCAAATGGGCCGCCGCGGGCCCCTTCTTTCTGCCTTTTATTTTTGTAATTTTCTGATCTTCTATTTTTGTAACTGTTATCTCGACTGCGATCTCCCCTTATTCTCCCCTCTCGGTTATCGCCTCGCCTTTTATCCCTGCCTCGCGAGTCTCTCGGTTCGTTTCCCTTTGTGGTCCTGTCCGACAGTTTCGGCTGCCCGCCGCCGCTGTTGGGCGCCGCCTGCTGCTCCGTCTCGGTGCTTGCGAGGCGTTACGGATTTCGGCTTTGTTATGCACCCTCGCGTCCTCGACTCGGTGGCCCGCAGGCCTGGAGGCCCGAACGGCCCTTCTTGAGGTTGCGATCGCAGCGGTCTCGAGATGAGAGGCGCCGCCGCGGTTGAGGTCGCAGCTGTCGACCGCGCGGGACCTCGAAAGAGATGAAGCCGGCATCGCATCGTTCACTGTCTTCTGCTTCTCCCGCTCGGTCCGTTACGGTGGGTGCTTATCACGACCCGCCCACCGGGCGGAGGAGTTTCGTAGGGAAAACCGCGTTTAGCATGGGAATTGAACGAGCAATGATTCGTTCCGGGCTTGGTTGGTTGATGGCCTGTTCTTTTTCGCCTTGCATTCCCTCGTGCCAACACCGAACTTGACGGTGAGTTTGATGATAACTGGAGCAGCGCGCCGCGAGCGGGAGGCCTTCTCACGCTATATTCTTTCGCGGACGGCCACGGAGGAAACAACCTTTGAACATTTAATCACGGGAAAATGAGACGTCCACCCAACCGTAGCAATTGCTACAGAAGGAACCCATACGGGTTCCTCTTTGGATCGATACGATTTTCTTTAGATCAACCCGTGTGCGTTCCCTTTGTACCAATTGCTACGATTGGGTGGACGTCTCATTTTCCCGTTATTAGTTACTTCTCTCCAACTCGGGTCTCCGCAGAAATATTACGATGAAACCTTTGAACAAGTTTAATCCATCAGTAGCGGTGATTTCAAATGGGCGCAGAGTATTAGATCTGCGGAAGAGCACTGATTCAGCGTGTGGAACCGCAGACGGGGATAACCTGCGCATGCTGTTCTGCGTTTCTTCTTTTTTTATGCGAAGCATATTACGAGGGCTCAACCCAGCTCCTCAGGCGCGGCGGTGTCGCCATGAAACCACGCGACACCGTGACGTCACGACAGAGGAGAAGTGGCTTTGGCTCAACTCTTGCAAGACGGGCTGGGTGGGAATCGAACCAGGGTCTCCGGAGTGTGGGACGGAGACGCTACCACTGAGCCACGAGTACGATGCTTCAAAGCGGTATAAAAGCGCCTCTAGTGAATGCGGTGTTGCCTTAGAAACGAGCTGTTTCTACGGCGTGCGTCTCTTGCTCAGGCGCACATTTCGTTGCCGCGCCGAACGCTGCTTTGCTCGACGCTCACCGCGTCCAATGCGGGGCGCGTAGTCGCTGCCCTGTAGCCCATTGTCTTACACCCCTTGGCGGGTCGACGGGAACGCTGTCGCGTTCCACTCTTGAAGGCGAAGCAGTATTGCATGAGTTGTTTCTTCGTCTAGCCGAACCAAATATAGCCAAGCAACAGCAGTTCACCAGGCTAAACAGTAGTTCAACAACTAAAATAAAGGCTAGTATGCTTCGCATCCTGGGCTTAACCTTACCTAAGCCACAGCCATTTTTTTTTCGTTACCTTGTTTTTAATGCGATTAGCATTATTAGCCTACTTCAACTATTTCGTGTCTGTTTATCTAGCTTTATCTAGGAGTCGAACACGTGTCAAACGTGTTCTTCAAGCTCATCAGCCCGATGCTTTAGCGCTTGGGCCATGAACCCGCGGGCCGCGCGGGATTGATTCTCAGCGTTAGTACGTGCGCACCGACGCGCCGCCACCGAAATCTCGGAGGCCACGCAAACGAAGGTGGACTTCACGGGCGCGCCGCTAGATGTCGCAGCGTGTCCAAAGGGAAGCGCGAGAGCCGAGCCCGGCTGGAGTACACGGTTCATATGCGTAACGCGTTTAGGCGGCGACGACATAGCGCGTCGCTGCATTGTTTGACTGCTAGTCGCATTAACGTCGACAGTGATCGTGAGATGGGCTCTGCGGAATTTTTCACATCTATATTTATTTAGTTTGGCAGCGGAAATTTCGTCCGTTCCGGAGTGGGTTATGGCATCCTTGTTTTTTCAATATTTTTGAACGCTTTGTGTAAAAAGCTGCAAATTTCATGTCTGCGTGAGATAACGCACGCTGAAGACGGAACCAGCTCGTTCTTGTGCAAGGACATTTCTTATTATTAGTTGCCCCCTATAATCTGACCGATATGGGGTTAAATAACTGCGGGGGTTGTAGTGTTGTATTACTCATAGGACCGTTTCGCAGAGAGCACGTAAATTTTTGATAGCATGCCAGCGCAACTGATACTGTGTTGTACGTAAATGCAAATGCCGCTGCCTACATTTTCGTATCGACATCTTATTTCATGTATATTTAGATGGCGCATAAAGCTAAATGTCAAGCGCGCCTGTATTACGACTCCACTATGGGCGCTGCAGAAGCATCCGCAGCACGGTAACTATCGAGGTGATTAACTCGTGTAGCTATGAAAACGCCCGTACAATATAGCGCACACGTACGCCGGAAGAAGCGTCTGGTAAACTGGAAAACAGCAATGCCCTTTGCAATTCCTTGAGATACTGTTATCAACTATTACGCCTTGGACATTTTTATGGTGCAGGCACTTCTCTCTATAAAAAAACGAATATATATATATATATATATATATATATATATAATCAGCAGATAAGCGGGATCCAGCCCGTCATGACATTGAACGATGCATTTCGGTTAAATACTGCGTCACAAGATGTAGCGACCGGCGTTGCTGTTTCACGTCTACGCATCCGATGATCCGTAAACGGTAATGGAAATACTGCCACGCTACTAGCTCTCTAATAATTCCAGGTTTTCTCTGCAGTGTCCGTCGGCACTATTCTTTTCTTGCGTCTACCAACTTACCGTATACGTGTCTGCGAGATGCGCATCCTATTAGATATGGCGCGATTCCCTAGCAGCTGTTAATGATAGATCCACATCTGTCGATGCTTGCTTGACCTAGTCTGACCCTCGTAAAAAAAGCACGGAGAGAGCCCAGCCCGTCTGCTGTAATTGCTTAAAAGCTCCGAATCACTCGCTCCTTCAAGAGCGCGGACAAAGTGCCGGTGAAGCTGCCAGAGCCAGCACCCCCTTTGTAATCGCGGACTTGGGCCATGGGAAAAAGGCGACAGCTGGCGAATTCTCGCTCAGTCCCTCTTTTTCCGCTATGCGAGGAGGGAGAGAGGAGGCTCTTTTCTTATACTCGTCCCCAACCTCTTCTACTGGCGCAACAGCGAGGAGCCGTCCAAACAATGATCAGCTGCGATGGCCACGCCCACACGCACGCACGCACCGCAACACAACGCACTCACAGTGCTGAGAGAAATCTCGGAAGGAGGGAACTTGGAGAGGAGGCAAAGCACCGTTAGCGAGGGTTGTCGACGCGTCTTGAAGACGCTGCAAAGGGTCTTTCCCGCAAGCCACGTCTCCTGTAGCTGTGGGTACTGTCTGTCCCGCGAAGCGAAAGCGGCTCGTTTCTCTCGGGCACGAATCACGCTCGCGGCGAGCAACACTCGAGTCCGGCGCGAGAGAGAAAGACCGTTCCGCCGCGGCCTCCGACAACCTCGGCGCCTTCTTCCCTTTCGCCTTCTCGCCCACTTCGGTAATCCAACGTGCAGCGCGAAAAGGGGAGAGCGCGAGGGGAAAACGACCGATTTTCGCCGGATGGCTGCCGCAGCGCTGGTTTAGTCGAAACACGCACCGTCGCCGAGTACCGTGGGCCATTCTGCTCCCGGCGCGTCGATCCCCGACGCCCTTCCGACCTTTCCGCTCCCTTTCGCCGCCTTTGTCCGAGGACGTCTTTCCCTGTCTAACAGCCTTCTTTCTTTACTTCTCTTTGCGCTCTTTCCCTCGAGCGTTTGTGTTGTCTGGGAGGTCCCGCCAGACGGTCTTTGAATCGGGAACGAAGATAAGGAAGAAAGAAAACTCGAGGAACCCCCTATAGAGGTGGGTGTAGCCGCTGTCGTGGGATCAGGTTAGAAAATCTAGGGGAATCCCGGTTCGATCGTTGTTTCTCTTGTTTTGTGCTTCAGCCTGCTCACTTCGTCGTTCGAGTCGCGAAGGCTGTCTTCTCGTTCATTCAGTGTGCTCTTTCCTCCCTCCTTTTTTCTTTCCAACTGGCCTCCTGTTCCGCCAGTCGCCGTCCGCATTTCTTATGCTTGCATTTCTATCTCTCTCTCGCTATTTAACCCGCACTGTCACACGGCCTGCTTCTTTTTACTCGTCCTTCTCGAGCGTCGTGCACGGGCTAAGTGGGCGGTGAAGCTTGTGCTTGATTCATTTCTACTGGGGCTTGAGGTTACGCGGATGAGTGTCCGATGCCCCCAGGTTCGCGGTTCAGTTTTTTTTTATTTGAGGGGGGGGGGGGCAGCGTTCTTTGCGACGGTGCTGAGAGGTTGCTCGGATGGAGGGAACTTGGAGAGATGAGAAGAGGAGGCAAAGCACCGTTAGCGAGGGTTATCTAAACTTTTTTTTTTTGCTCTAATTCGCTTTTCTCTCTACACACGCAAACTCACTCGACTGTAAGGAGCGTGTTATTGTCCAGTTGGTGCGTTCGCTCATGCATTGTGCGTATCAGGCAATTGAGGTCAGTGTGCATTTTTGTGGTTGTGATGTATTAAGGGTTAGTATCTTGTGTACCGCTACCCATTCTTTGACAGATCGGCTACTATGGATCCTATCTAGACATGCTGGCTTCACGATTCGCTTCAGCGAGAGATGAGAAGAAAAAGACAAAGAAAGAAAGAGAGAGAAAGAAAATCCGGGGGTTGTGGTGGGGTATATAGGTGTGGATGGAAAGTGAGAAAGACATAAAAATATGCACGCGCACCACGTAACAGTAAAAGCAGCGGTTTCACTTTGCATTCTGCGATAGTAACGATATTTCGTTTCGCATTTTTGTGCGGTTAGATTTTGCGGACAGGTTTCTTCTTAACCCTTTGAGGATCGATTTTTTTCGCCACATGCGACCACCCAGGGTCGATTTTTTTTATTGCGCATTTAAATTCTTCAGAGGGAACTATATCGAAAAATAAATACTGTAATTTTTCTAGGGTGACCGTAAAGTGAGAAAAAAATGTTTGGCGTTGGCATATATGGACTGTTTATTCATGAAAAACAATAAAAAATAGCAAATAAAGTTATAAGAATTAAAAAAAAATGGTGCATCGTTATAGACAATGTCCACACGAGAAAAATACACGAGAAGAATGCGCACACGAAAATTTTTTGCAAGTCTCAAATGTTCCTCTTGCACTAATACTTCTTCAGCGAGTGGTAGTTCTTGAAGCATGGCTCCACGCAGAGCGGTTTTGTTGCACTCAACGCACATGTACCTAGTGTCCTTGCGACGTTTTTGCTGCCGAGTGGGGTTGGCGCAGACGTGGCACCTCCTCTGGGCACTGCTTCCCTGAGCAGCCGTGGGAGGCAACTTCTGAATAAAGTGTCAAAAAAGGAAACGCATGCATGGTGGCATCCTTCATATGCGGACCCCTGTGAGCAACACACGAGCGAGTAACAGGCGGTCACCCTTTGAGTGTCAAGAACGAGGTAGCCATAAGTTTTGCGAGCGAAAGAAGCCGAAACCGCGTGCGGAACAAAACCGAAACTAACCGCCACGCGCCCTCGAGCGTGCCAATGCGCGAGCGGTAGCAGACGCGCCGGAGCAAAAAAAAAAAAAACTATACAACGAAAACTGAAAAAGAGAGACGCGAAAAAAAAATTCCATGTATTCCCACGTAGTGGCAGCACATGCCAGGAAAGAAAAAGTTAGGAAATTAGCGCACATTTTAAACGTACAGACGGCGCCGTAAATATACGGCTTCGACCATTTTCGGACCAGTTCGCGGCGCCGTGTATTTACGGAATCGACCCTCAATGGATTAACGTATGATGGGGAAGAACGAACCTACCTGATTGTGGATTCCGATGGGGAATTAGTCGGAAGGAAGGAATAGTTCACTTCTCTTACTCACATGTTGATAGACCCCGGGTTTGAACGAACGAACGAACGTACGAACGAACGAAAGAAAGAAAGAAAAAGAAAGAAAGAACGAAAGAAAGAAAGAAAGAAAGAAAGAAAGAAAGAAAGAAAGAAAGAAAGAAAGAAAGAAAGAAAGAAAGAAAGAAAGAAAGAAAGTGTGAACTGCTTTTCCGCCAGATGCTATCATTTATTTGGCAGAAGTTTAGAAAACCGCAGGGTGAAGCACTTTTGGCAGCCAGGGATTACAGGAACACCACCGGAGGCCTGTTTGTATTTCTGCGCTAAATGTTTTTCACGGTCACGCGAAGCCGGCTGAAGCCATCCTGAGAGCTACGGGTATCTTTGCGAAAGAAGTTCGAAGGAAAGGTTGACTGCCGGAGACACAAAGTGAAATAGCCAGGGTATCTAACGCACGCGCCGGACGCTTTCGACGACAAGAGCAAGGACGTACAAAAAGGCGAGTCCAGAAACATGGATGACATGCGATCGGGTATCAAAGATGGCGAAAGGTCGAGAGACTGCACGAAGACATCGAAAGATTGGTCGTTGCTTCCGCACAATTCGTTTTTTTTTTTTTGTGGGCGTATCACGTTCGCATAGGCGACGTCAGGAAGGTTGCAGCCAACGCCGCGTAGAAAGTGCAGTTTGGAGAGGGTTGGTTGCTGCACTGCGTCATGCCACGGTGTCCACTAGCAGAGCTGCGACAGTTTACGGAACACGTGCGACTCTGGCATCGAGTCCTTTCCTTAGTACTCCATATAATCATGCACCCACTGCTTGCCACAAACCTGTGAACATGCTTCACTCATTCATTCCTTCGATCGATTATATTGTAAACGTTGGCGGCTTTCATTGTCGGCATCTCCACAGTTGCTTGCCATATGAACGTTTGGAGAACTGATATGGTGAAGGAGTAAACCATTAAAATAAAAGAGATGGGCATGATGTAGATTATTATGGCTAGTGAGGCTATACTAATAAAGGGAAGATGAGACATCCACACAATCGTAGCAATTGCTACGAAGGAAACCCATAGGGGTTCCTCGAAAGAAAAGCTTCGCAGTTGAAGGAAAATTCCTCCTGGTCCGGGACTCGAACCCTGGACCCCTGCCTTTCCGGGGCAGCCGCTCCACCACCTAGCGGCTACCATCTGCTAGCCGCCTGGTTAGCTCAGATGGTGGAGCGGCTTTTTCAACTGCGAAGCTTTTCTTTCGAGGAACCCGTATAAGTTTCCTATGTAGCAATTGCTACGATTGGGTGGATGTCTCTCTCATCTTCCTTTTATTAATTACTTCCCTCCACCTTGCGGGCTTCCGCAGAACTATTACCTGAGACTACTACTGTAAAGTCATTTGTTCTCGCGCTCCCTTAATTTAGAAGAATTTTGCGATTGGAAAATGTCGCAACATTTAAGGGCACGTAAGTTTCTCAATGAGAAAATAAGGACACTGTTTCGAAAACGAAAAAAAGAAAATGTATTTTGCCCGCTAGTTCTGCTGGTGGCAACCCATAAAACGTGGCGCATTCGATTTACTCAACTGCTCAAGCTTGCGCCATGCCAGCCTTCTCGCAATCTTTTTCTGTGGATGTGCATAGAGGAAGTGGCATATCTCGGCGCGTTAGGCGGCGCGCAGTGACTTCATCAGTGAGGCTGTTAGATGCGATTGTCATCTTACTCCTTCTCCAACTGCGTCGCAATTGTCAGCGCACTAATGCATGAATTTAGTCTTCAATTCAGATTTGAACGTGCACTTAATGTGCATGTCTAGTGGTGAGATGGACGAAACGCGATGTATCAGAAGTCATGTACGACTTTCAGTCAGTCAAGTGCCACGTAAGCCAAGCGCGAGCTTGCGAAGTTTAGTAGCCGCGAATATGCCCAAAGGTTCTCGAACAATTCGCGAACAATTAGGGCCACGGAATTATAGCGTTTTGCAGTACGTCAAAGTTTCAAAACAAAGTTAACCGAAATTTCTACGATATCGGGGATAAAGCATGGTGTGGACGGTCATCAGAATTGGCTCGCGAGAACGACACCAGTAGGAACAAATGAACGATTCACTTGTTCCTCTAATCCTGCTTGATGAACGTTCTTTTTTTCTTTATTTCTGCTTTTGTGCCATTGCTCTGGAAGAGAGTGAGTGACACACGCTGTTGCACCCCAAAACAGAAACGTTCCCTGTCTACTGGAAATACCTTGGTTGTGACGTTATTTCAACCCCATTTACTAATACTCGCAACGCTTGCCTATAATTGTGCATACTTCTCCCTCGAACTTGTGCTCAATGTCTGCGCGCGCACTTGCCAGAGCGTAAAAACGACTACACCGCTATACGAAGTCAAACTATGTAGTCAACTTCAATATACTTCTGCAATATAATCAATACAGCGCTGAGGGGCTTCTCGGGTCGAGACCCGAGTTCGTTAGATACGATGCGGATTATCACGTGTGGGATCGGTGGGGAGATGTATGGCTATTAAAAAAAAAGGGGGGGGGGGGGGACACCGCTCATGCACCCCTTACAGAACATAAACCAGCGAAGCTGAAATGTGCGGCCCCGGTGTTTATCGCTGCGTTAATTGCGACGGTTCATTAAGCTCTTTCTCAATTATTGGTTACGTCTTTGTGTTTCTTTATGAGGTTAAGCACACGTTTGGCTTGGATTTATCACAATGTTTATTTCAAATGCCGCACAGTGAGCTTCGCATAATCACCATCATGGTGCGGTGCATTGATCGGTTTATTGTGTTAATCCAGCGGGTTCATCAAAGACTTCCTGAAAATATGCTAGGCATTTGTGTTTCGTAATCTGTTATTTATAGTGTTTATGACTCGGTTGTGCACTGTGGTTATACCAAGTGACACTCCGGTGCCCCACCTTTCATTTAATTAAAGACTGGGGCACATTTTTGAACCCCGGAACCTCGGCCCGACGTCTCCCGGTTGCAGCTCCGCTTGGCGAACTAGCTCGGCCGCCGGATCGGCCGGCCCGACATTGCCGCTTGCGCTTCGCATCGCGGGCCCAACGTTCGGATACGTTTATAGGTGTTTATAGGCCGAGTTTATATATATGCGTGTTCTGTGGCGTGACGCCGACGAGATCTCACCCGCTCTTGCGCTCGGCGCTGTTGCTCGTAAGCCAGCTGCTCCTCGGGAGAACGAACGATGCGTGGTCGTCCTAGTTGGAGAGACATAGAGAGACATAGAGACACTGCTGCGCGCACGCTCTGTTGCGAGACAGAAATGACGTCACTATCGGCGTAGCCAATGGCGCGCCGCACATTCTGCCGGAGCGTTTCTGTGGTCGGACCGCGAGCGTTTGGCCTAGGCATATACATATTTGAAACAGAACAGCGCGGTTTTGACGGGCACAAGCAGGGAGAAACGACACGGACGTCCGTGTCGTTTCTCCCTGCTTGTCCCCGCGAAAACCACGCTGTTCTGTTTCAAATATGTCTTACCAACCCGCCCAAACGTCTGTTTTAACTAGGCATATACAGCTTCGCTGCAAAAAGTTCTGGGGTTCTACGTGCCAGAACTTCGATATGTTTATGAGGCACGCCGTAGTGAGGGACTCCGGATTAATTTCGACTGTGTGGGGTTCTTTAACGTGTACCCAATGCACGGTACACGGGCGTTCTCGCATTTCGTAGCCATCGAAATGCGGCCGCCACGGCCGGGATTTGACTGCGCGCCCTACGTCTTAGCAGCGCAATGCCAAAGCCACTGCGTCATCACGGCGGGTGTTTTGTACTTCACTTGAAATAAATAAATTGAACAAAATCTTTGGGGTGGCTCATCTACTGCGGCTGCATGAAAGTGAATTCAGAAGTTTACCGCGGCAATTATTTGCAGCCAAATCTGCTCGCTTACGATTATTATTGTTGTTTTTTTTACTGCGTGACATTCTACTCCCAAGTCCAGCCACTTTTTGGTGGGCGTGCCTATCTCCGTCTCGTTTTCGTGGGCCAATGTCGGTGATTGTCACAGAGGCGACTGGGAAGGTGGCGCTGATATTTAGTTTGTTTTGAATCTTGTATCTTCTCTTTACAAACGTTCTGCCTTACTTATTACATATTTAAACACTACCGCCTATAACGCCTACTAGGGACGTGCGAATTTTTGAAACTTTCCACTATTCCACTATTCGTAAATGCTAATATTTTTCGAATACTTTTCGAATATTTCTGAACGTCATCTGCACCCAAATAAACATAAATTTGGAGCTAAAGTGCTTTAAATTTTCACCCTTGCGGACATAGTGTAGACATAAATCATGAGAACTTTTGTAGCGTAGCAGGCTACGTCACTTAGTTAGCCACACTTTACAGTCTCTAGAATGATCATTCGCAGTCTCTGAAGAGCTCTGTGCATGCAAAGAAACAGCTTGTTTGCTCCTTGCGCTCCATTCGTGCTTTTAATAAACGACGTATCATAGCGTACCATGTAATGACATTAACTTGCTAACATATTAATTTTGACAACGACTATTCATTATTCGAAAAGTATTCGATATTTTATTCGCTTATGACACAATTCGATTCCATATTGTATTCTGTCTCAAAAAACACTATTCGCACACCCCTAACCTCTACATAACCATTCGCTACGCAACAGCTACATTGTTTATATACTATCGTTCCCTACAAATCAAGAATGCGTGCTTAGCGTTATGTAGACGTTGACTGCAGTTTAGTCTGCCATTTTTTTTTTCATATTTCTCTTCTCTTGAGTGCGTTCGAATAGATTAAGCAAAGGTGCCGCAGAAGCTCGTCGTATCCGGTTACATTGCGTTCTCCGCACGTCCGCTGTGCACAGAGCACTGAGATATCCGCTACTGTAACAACCTCAAGATGGCTTCTGTTCCGCTATTTCCTAGCTTAATATATGGCATAGATCTAGTTCGTCGGCAAGATCTAAGAAGGCCCGCCGAGTTCCCACGCGATGGGATACTGGGCTTTCGTCGAGTCAATTCATTTTCGAACCGCGAACTTCTAGCCGGGTTAGTTTTCGACCTCGCAGTACGAGACTTGTAACTGGGCGCACACATATTTCGCCGCAGGATTCAGGTGCCACAAAGCGAAAATGACGTGTTTCGCGGCAGTATATATTGGGAAACGATACAGTACACCGCTGAAGACCCGTGCCACCGCATAACGATACGGCGGGACGTATTATAGCGTGAAACTTTTCTGGGATGAACTTTTCATGCCATCTCATAAAGTGTACTATATAACTTCGTTCGCGTTGGTAGAAACGGCTTTAATTTTCATCGCCTCCAATGTATCATAATTTTCTTTCTTCGGCTTGTCTTTTTTTCTTCTATAACCTGCACGTGTTCTTTTCTTTCTTTCTTTTACTGAAAAGCTTCTATTTCTGAATTTCTTTTCATGCCTATATTACATATATCTCTTTTTTTCTCGGCGCGTGCTTGAAAGTTCTCGGGGAAGAGAACCCTCCCAGCCTACTTACAACGAAACAGAAAATGGCGGCGCGTTTTCCAGTCGTTTTGAGAGCCTCGGGACACGTACACTATACGCTCAAAGCACTCGCGAGGAGCCTCTCTTTTCCGCTTCTCTTAATTCGAGCTCCTGAAGTGTACGTCCTCAGTTTAGACTCGTGTTTTTCGGCGGTCCGCTGCCGGTCATTGTGTAACTGTCCGCGCAGCGAGAAAGCGATTTCGAAGAAGGCGTCGCCGTCTTCAAGTCTCTCGCGCCAGCCTATAGGGCTGCCTCGTCGTCTCTGCTTCGCGCTTTTTGCCGAAGCCTCTCGAGCGTTGACGAAGAACGAACGCTAACTCTGAACCTGCTACTTGGCGCCCGCACTCTCTTTTCCTCTTCTTTGTTTAGCTCCCTGTCTTTTGCTCTGATTAAGAAGGTCCAGCGCCCTCCGCAGCTGTCCGTGTCGTGGGCTTTTTCAGAAAAGCAGGCTAAGTTCCCTCGTATCATTAGGGCCTCGTTAGCGCTTGCCAACCCCCGGTGAGTTCTCAGTCCCAAGAACAAAGCCGTGTTCGGGTTCAGCTCTGTCAATACGTCCATTTAGCGCAGCACCGTCTTTCCACTTTTCGCACGACTTCCTTCTTTTTTTAAAATATTTTTCAGTTTATTGCTCTGTATACTTGAGAAAGGTACCAACATCGTCGCTATACTAATGCCTTTCCTCGCTGTACTTTTTTCCCACGGTCACTTTAGTTTCGATCTTAGGCGCGTTACAAGCGCATTTCTATTTGGCCACGTCCGCTGTGAACTTCAGCCCCCTTGAAATAGAAAGTGCACGTACACGTCCCTTCACCGTGCAGGCGTGTTTCACTTAATGCGCTGCTACTCTTCCAAATGACGAAAGCTATACGCGGATAAGGGTAACAAAGAATAACGCTCTTGGCGAAAACCTGCGTGCGTGCGTGCGTGCGTTAAAGGCCCCTGTCCGATAATCGTCCACGAGAAACTCGATCTTATCGGCTAATGCAGTAAAACAGGCGGGTCCCATTTACGTACGACACCAAGTGCAAACGCACCGGCAGCACGATCTGTTACCTTATAGATACTGTTGTCGCCTGTGTGCCGGATCTCCCTTGTATAGGGAGGACCACACAAGGCTTGACGATTACTAAAAGCTCGCAATTCTTTTATAACCCTCTATATGTCATTGTCACTCTTTTTTTTTCTTGCATCTTACACGTTTGATTTCCGTAGCACTTCTTGCTGACAGCTTTAACGGGATCTGCCGTGGCTACTGTGCGTGATGACATGGGGTCTCTCGGAGATTCTCAAACGCATCCTTTGTTGCTGTTCTGAAGGGTACGGAGGCGACTGCCCGTTCGTGACTGGGCTTGCTGCAGCGTTATTATCGGACGCGTTATTCTCCCTTCTCTGAAGCGACCTGTATCTACTGCCGCTAACTTGTGTCGACGTCTGTGATCTTGCGTACGCGAGCGCTGTCCCTCCCTCTATGTCCTTCGTATCGTTCTTGCTACACTACCTCCATTGTAAGGTAGCAAACCGGATTATCTGTCGGATTATCTGTTTTTGTTGACCTTCATACCTTTCTCTTTCCCTCTCTCTCTCCTTTTTTCACTTTGACGAAATGCCTGTGTGCCTTATGCTCTGTGCGTCAAAATATCTCTCAGTGCGCAATCGATTCTCTGTCCATCAGTCGGTGTCGAATTTACGAGAATCTTCTGCAATTATCTAAATCGCCTGTTTGCTGGGGCGATAAGGTGGATGGATGAAGTAACCAGAATAGATGTCGTGAAACCATATCCGTATATAAACACGGAGACTAGAAAACATGCGCGCACTTATCCCGCAGTACGATCTAAGGCGAACCGACATATGGTGATAGGTTATTTGCAGTCTTGAACACACGCCCCCATCAAATCTTTAAGGCGCATACCTGCCAGTGTGCGCGTATCTAAAGGTGCGTGTAAATGCATGTATATCCGTACTGCACATACGCAGGGAGAGATCTATATGCCCGAGCGTTCATAAGTGTATACCGCATGTACTGGAAGGTATGCCGCATTCGTGGAAAGCGTTCAGTCGAACTCCTCGGCTGCAGGGCCAAGCATATTTTCCGAATATTTTATCGCCGACAGTCAATGAATCAGTCACTGTTGACAAGGTGGCACACAGTCTTTTACTGGGAAAACATCTACGCTTGGAATCTGCAATAGCTTACTCAGATGGAATGAACAATTCCTATCCCGGCGCACACAATACACTTCCACAAACAGTCACCGCTCACCTATTACCGATGTGACTTCGGGCGTCCCTCAGGGCGCCTGTTTGTCCCCTTTGTTATAATTTCTAGGCTATGTGAATAACTTACATACTAGCATACATTGCAAACAACGGCTATTCGCAGACAACTGTGCAGTTTAAAACACTGTTAGCCCCTCTGACGATGTTCTTTGCAGGCAGCGTGATCTCGATACCATCTCGTCATGGTACGAAAACTGGCACATGCCTCTTAACTTATCTAAATGCAAATCGATGTCTTTTAGCGAAGAGCACAGTCCCCTCCAATCCACTTACCACATTATCTCTGTCAACATCAGCGCCACTTCTTCTTGACGTCGTCATATGACGTCATCGGTTTCTTGGGCAACTCACATCGAAATGGTACTTCGTAAAGCTGCACGCTCACTCGGGTCTCTACGAGGAAACTTGGAAAACGCATCCCCAGAAGTTAAAAAGAAGCTAGCATACGTGACATTCGTCCGTCCTCAACTCGAATTTGCTTCCGCTGTCTGTCTCAAGATTACCTAGCCGCATCATTGGAATCCGTCCAAAACCGAACCACCCGCTTCAACACCTCACAATATCGACGGTTCACTAGTGTCACTTCCTTGAAGCAAGCAATCTGTCTGCCAACACTGCAGTCACGCCGCATCATATCACGTCTTTCTTTGCTTCACTCCATTTTTTTACCATCCACGTTCAACGCACCACCTTCTTAAACCAAGTATGCAAAACCAACTCGCCCACATCAAGCTTCTTCTGCTTCTTAAACCACCATTTCGAACTTACTCTCGCATAAGTCACAGCTCTGCCATACAACGTTTACCCGGCCGCTCAACAGCCACCACCACTTCCTTCTTCCCTAAACCAATCTTTTTTTTTTTTGGAATGCGCTCCCTAACTACTTCGTTACCTGCATAATGAGCGAAAAAAAAAATTCGTGAATATCTGACACATCGCTTTCAATAACTTTCTGCTCCCAGTATTCACCGTCTACAATTCATCACAAACCACTATCTATGCCGTGTTGCTTCTTTACCTTTGTAATTTTTGTTTGATTGTCTCAAGTTGTACAAATTCAGCAATGTGTGTGGCTGTTGGCTTTATTTGTACTTTTATAACCACTTTTACACTTGTTTGTATTAACCCCCCCCCCCTTTCTGTAATGCCTTCGGGCCTTCAATGTGGTAATAAATGGAATGAAACGTTCCTACGAACAACCTGCTGGTCTTGGTACTGGCGCAAGTGAGAATTGGTATAATTTATCTGTACAGCATGTCAAGGCTCCACCTCACGGTATTTGGCTGCGGACAAGCAATAGGTTCATTCAGTCAAAGGAACTGCAGCTTTGATAATAATAATAATAATAATAATAATAATAATAATAATAATAATAATAATAATAATAATAATAATAATAAAAGATTTCCCTCTAATATTCTGTGTTTCTGCTTTTTCAGTCTTAATGCTGTCTATATTAATCGTCTTTTCAACGTACCCCAGATAAACCCACTCTGTGAAGTTTGTAGCACAGCTCAGACGGCATATTTTGCGCCCTATAGAGATATCAGCAAATAACACTATCCCGTAGAAGGCCCGAGGGTATCTATAGAACACCTGCGAAGGAGTTACAACAACGCACAGCCGAGGCCTCCGCGTTCTTGTTTCTTCGCGGCAGTGGGCACTGGCTTCGCGGTAAGCCTATAGACCGAGTGCACTCCGCTAGCCTTTTTAAAAAGAGCGTCGAGATGGCAACTGTAACAAAACGAGCGACGATCACTCGGCCGGAAAGAAAGCGTAAGAGGATTTCCTTTATAAGCCGCGCGACATGGAGCTACGTAAAGGCGGCGGCGTGTTAAAAAGAAACCTGGAATAAGCGTATATATATGGAACGAGGAGTTCTCGAAATGAGGGATCTCGAAGGAAGCCACTATAGGCTAAACATTTATATTTTTATTTCGTTGGCTTCCCGTGTGGTATATAGCTCGACGCTGTTGTGCTTCGCTTTATTTAGCTTACTTACTTCGTAGAGACGTTTTGTCTTTTGCTCTACAGCGAGCGGACTCTTTCTTTGCGACAGTTGGAGCGTACCGAAAGGAAGTGCAGTGTTTACCTTTTGCGTCGAAGTCGTGGATGGAGCCGGCCCGGTCCCTCGAGGATTCTGTCGCTTCACAGGAACTCGTACAGTGTGCGGTATATATATACGCGCGACCTTGAGAGTCCATTTGCCGGGCGGCCGGGTTTGTACAGTGGTCTCAGTCGGTTCCGTGAGCCGCTACACCGAGTAGCTTTCAGTGCGAGTCTCTCCTGGATGGCGCTTTAAGAAGCACTAAACTGCAACGGATGCATCTATGCTGCATGAAGCCTGCTTATATATCCTTTACGAAAATAGATCTAGACAGTCTGCAGGCTGTCTATAGGCGGCCTAAATAGACTGCTTGCAGACTGCATTGTCTTTCTGTTATAGGTGGTCGAATATCGACTTTATCGAATACGAATTGAAAACGAATAATAAGTATCGAATATAAAATTGGTTATGGAATAGTGAAAAGCGTACGCATATCTGCACAGCTGGAATATTCATTTGTTTCTGCATAACTAGGTACCAGGCCTTCACTAACTAGTTAAAAGAGTTAACCATTGGAGGCCACGTGATATTTCTTTTTGCTGACAATGTTTCGTAGCGGTGGCGGACATTGGGATTTGAGCGATAATCGCCAGCTCTATTATTGAAATAATAAAATATTGACTTTTTTTTAAAGATATTGACACAACGTGGCACTTTGTAATACAGCACTGCACGGGCTCCGGTTGGGTAAGCTATCTGTATTGCGTGCCGGGCCGGGATCGGGCCAAGGAGCTTCGGGCTCGGGCCAGGCCCGGATCTCGGTCAGGCCCGTAATAGGCCCGGATCTCGGTCAGGCCCGTAACAGGCCCGGTTCTCCTTCGGGCCCGTAATATGCCGATTATGCTATTGGTGACTTTTGAAAACTGCCTACAAGTAGGAAAAACTTTATTTCGTCAGCGTTATGGGGGGTGATCAGGCGCGGTTTCTTCAGGTGGGGCAGATGGCCATCAATCGATAATTGATGGCGACCTCTTCAGCTCGTTCTATGGCCTGGAGTTGGGTGTCCAGGCTATAGAACTGCGCAATACCTCCTCCCATGCTTCAGGTGAGGGAGAGGCCATCGGGTTAGGAGGAGGCTTGTCCTCCTCGCTGTCCCATAGCATGTGATTCAGTGTTGCTAGTTCCCCACAGAATCTGCTAGTTGCCCACCGCCCCTCGCTCCCACTCTAGCTATCTTTTGATCACGTGACCTCCAACATCGGGCACGCTGGAGGACGGCGCAACTATTCTGCAAATGTAGCACAGGCTTTCATATCGCACGTTTACGCACGAGTATAATGCGTTGAATATATAATCCTTTTATTTCTTCATTTTACCTTTTCATTTATCAGCAACAATGCCAGACCGAAATCCTAACACAGTGAAAACTATCTTTAGAAAATGTCCTGTACCGCGGATGGTATCTTCACAATTACTGAGAATTGTGCCATGCTTCTCTTACGTTCGAGGGCTAACGGGCCGAACCGGGCCTTGCCGGGCCGGGTTGGCCCAGGCCCAAATCTTTCGGGCCCGGGCCGGGTACGGGTCAGGTTTGAAACTATCGAGTCGGGCTCGGACGGGCCGCCCAATAGCGCTTTCGGTCTCGGGCCGGGCCTGGGCCTGAAAAAAAAAAAAAGGTTCGTGCAGTGCTCTACTTTGTAATTGCACAATGTCGCTACTTAAGCATAATATTTTGCTAGAACTTTTGTGCGTAGCACTAGTTCTGAGAAATTCGTACTTAGTGCCTTGAAATTCGTTGACGTTTCAGACAATTTTTTTCGCACATTTTCCGATCAGCAACCAGTGCGTGCGTGCGTGC
>NC_091823.1:127695435-127722935 GCF_038994185.2 Dermacentor albipictus | reverse complement strand
AGACAGCTTCGCGAAGATAGCATCGAAGTGAAAAACGATGCAGGCTACTTTCCTGTCCAAACAAGATGGTGACTGAGCAGGACGCTTGAAAAGCCATGGATAACCTAGTACACTATAGCCATGGAGGAAAGAAAAAAAAATAGGAGGGAGCATACCGCAACGCGATTGAAGCCAACCTGGCGGCACAACACGTGATCGCATGTCAAAGTGCGCTGCTGGTTTTACTGTTCCCGCTCTGCATGCAGAGCCACGGCATTGCAGCCGAACAAGCGAGCAGACAACAAAAATGACTGGCATAGCTGCTGGGAACCAAACGTCTCAGCAAATCTCGATTCTTGCTCCGTGATCTCGACGCAAGAGGTCACGTGTTGGGCCACCGCTGTGGCTTCGCGGAGCGTTCGCTTGGCAAGGATGGCTGCGTGACGTAATGCATGCTGCCTCCTATATTTTTCCTTCCTCCATGTGGAAAGCTGACGGGACGGTTGTCTGCGCACAACAAAATGTGCACACGCACGCTATCCTACGCACTTAATGTGAGCTACCTCGTGTTTTTTGTAGCTTCGCAGGCGCGAATACTTAAAATATAGAAATAATCTTTGATTTTCTCAACTTTTTCTTGCGGTCGCGAGTTGACGTCACGTCGCAGAAGCGTCTTCCATACGTCTTCCATACGGTTCGAAACACGTTCCATTACGTAGCCTCGAAGCTGCCTCGGCTGTCTTCTTTGCTGCCTGCGTAGACTGTCACCGATGCTGGCCAGAATTGGTACACACTCTAAATATCGGTGGCAAAGTAAGAGTGGTAGGTTTGACGTCGTGACGTCGTGCGACATGCTTGACGTCACATAGCTATGGTGCACATGAGACAGGGTGGGAGCGACGGAGACGATGCTAATGTGACGGAAGTCACGGCACAAAGTACCCGGTACAATAATAGCGGTGGTCACGGGACAGCACTGAATATTACATGAACATTACAAACAAAATGTGAATGTCACGGTTATTGCATGGCAAGGTCTAGATCAGAACTATAGAACAACTTGTTCATTGCAATCTGTCAATCAATTTGTCTCGAATGAATACCAAATTGACTTTGAAAGCATTTGAAAATGAACTAAGGAACATACAGGACGTTGAGAACGTACAGAATAAGTGACGCGCAAAACAAACGTTTCAATTTTTTTTATTATTATCTGTTCGTTTAAGGAGTAGGAAGTAGACACTTCTGTGTGCTCGTTCGTTAACGCATATTGCCGTAGAAACTTCATGAATGCACGTAGTGCAAGACAAGGTACCTAATATTTTGCATGTCTAGCGTGAAGTAATTTCTGTTTTTTGACTCCAGTGTCGCGGAGGGAGATAAAGCCGCGTGATATTACAGTTTATCATAACCATCCTGTACCTCCCATAAGTTCCAGCTGCTTAAATGGAAACTAAGTGTGCATGCACAGGCCTTATACTTAAGGAATCGCGTTTTCCGCAGGTTGACGCATCAATAAGATATCTCTCTTCCGCATGTGTTTATGCAAGCCATAACACTGGTGAGATGCCGATTAAATACATTAAGCATTGTACATATAACGTACTTCAACAAGCCGTCTAAGGGCTCTGAGAGTCCACGGAAAGTTTGGTAAGTCATTTATCTTTGCGGAACTTTCACCAAACGTTGACTGATATTAAGGTGTGTGTGATGGGGGGGGGGGGGGGGTTATAAATGGCGAAGCCTCGGTACTTCAGGATTTTTTGATCCAATAATTTACGCGCAATTCAGTAATCGTACAGTCCATTAATCACACCTTTGCCGTCGATGGTAGTGCGAGTGCTGTGCAGAAATTGAAGAAAAATAATCACACGCTTTTACATACCCTAGAGCAATACTTACTTCATCAATGCCGGCGCTGCGATATTAATCGTTGCGCCTTTTGTGTTATTTTTCCGACGTTCATTAGCGCATTGGAACGGCAAATAATTAATAGCGCTGGAGTTGCTGCCTGAAATTAATAAACGAGTGCCATCACGCATCACAGACATGCGCTTCCGGCGGACACTCTTACTGCAAGGCACACTCTTTCCTTCCAGTGTTCCATCTGCTCTGTCTTTTCCCTTTCAACACTGTGTTATTGAGACGGCGGTCTTTCTTCCGCCTTCATATTGTCACAGTGAATAGTGCTAAGGACGCTGTTTAATTTGGATCCCGTCACTCTAGTATCTTTGCCTTCATCATGAATCTAGTGTTACCTTTAATTAATTCAACGAGTGTTTCGACGTCGTGATTCCCTGTTTTCATGGACGAAGAGTCATCAGCTTTCCGCTGGTTTATCTCCATGTCATCTCTCATTTTGCTTGATCCTCGCTGCCTTCCTATTTAAAGCTCTCTCTCTCTTTGTTTTTTTTAACAGCCCAGCTGCTATAGCGCGCGCGCGGTGCTCACACAAAAATGTGGGCAGGTCCCGGAGACGATGCGTAGCAACAGGAAACGCACACTGCGCTGCTACTCCGAGATACACAAAATGACATCGTCTGGCGACATCATCGCTTGACGGAAGACGTCACCACTCGACAGCACGCTTGACGTGACGGCGTCATCGGATTACGTCATCAGGCGATATCGTCCCGTGGCGACGCCGTTATTCTCGTACATTCGAATTGCAATCCCGAGCTATCGTGCCTGCAGCTTGCGTGTAAGTCGTACCTTAGGAATTTTAACGCGATAGCGTTAAGGAGCTCGTGTCGCAGAAAAGCCGGTGTCGTCGGCGTCGGTGTCGGTGTCGGCGTTTTGCGGCGTTGACCGTGAGCGATAAATCACGGCAGGCACTCCATAAATAAAAAGCAACTTCCAAGATCGGCTGGGTGGGAATCGAACCAGGGTCTCCGGAGTGTGAGACGGAGACGCTACCACTCAGCCACGATTTCGATGCTTCCAAAAGGTACAAACGCGCCTCTAGTGAATGCGGTGTTGCCTTCGAAACGAGCCGTGGAAAGTTATACTGTGGTGTATATCGGTAATTATGAACATGTAACTTACAGAAGTCGCAATTACACGAGTAGCGAAGTGCGTTTCGCTGCATTTCTTCTGCGCTTTCCGCACACGGAGAGCCATCTTGCGGCAAACACAGAAGACCCCCTCCTCTCCATGTACGGCGCTGCCCCGACAGATGGCGCGCCACGCGCGCATTGGAGCTGTCGCGGCTCAGACTCTCTCCCCTGACAACGCTTCGCCTTGCTCCCTCTGTAGAATCAAGCGTCCTTCCTTTCTTTAGATCACTATCTCTCTATCTCTCTGCCCGTGCCGATCACGGCGTTTGGCTGGCGTGCATCATTTCCCCTCCGGGATACCGAGTTCTTTGGTTCGCTCCGCTTGCTCAGGCGCACGTTTCGTTGCTGCGCCGAACGCCGCGTTGCTCGACCATATGGCTCGACGCTCACCGCGTCTGATGCGGGGCGCCTCGTAAGTGATGGCTGCCCTGTAGCCCATTGTCTTACACCCATTGGCGGGTCGACGGGAACGCTATCGCGTTCCACTCTTGAAGGCGAAGCTTAAGCGTCCTCCAATTTTTCTGACGCAATTTACTTTGAGAAATTCAATTACTCCAATGCCGCACGTCCGCTTTGCGGAGAACCTGTGAATTGTGCTGCACTCCCGCAGACGTGCGGGAGTGCAGCACACTTCTGCACATCTGTGCTGCAGCACACTGCAGCACGGATGTTGGGCGCGTGACGTAGTACGTGAGCACACAATGTACGTATCTGTCCTTGGTGCGTGGGCGCGCTGCCCGTTATATCTGTCGCACAGCGTGTGCTGCCACCGTAACCGACGTTACGGCAAACACTGTCCAAAAAACCAAACCTCCACCTAGCGGCTGCGGCCACTCAGACAAAACCTCGCCAACTGGAAATGGCCGCTGTCTTTGAGGGTCCGCGTAGCAGAGATATGTATTCTCGCATATTCGAATGACAGTCCGAAGCTATCGTGTCTGCAGCTTGTGCGCGCAAGTCGTACTTTACGAATTCTTTGATGCTATTTGCCCTGAAAAACTGACTTAGTTCAATAAGGCTCTTGCGCTTGGTGGATAAACCTGACGAATGAGCAGGTATATGCTACACTTTCACATGCGTGTGCGTGCGCGTTTCGCTGTACATCCAATTTCGCTGGGTAAAATGGAGGGGGAGTTTTTTCTTTTTTTTCGGAAGCTTGCATGTACTCACCGTCGTGTCACTCAAGCCTGATTGATGTCAGCCTTTTCAAAAATCTTGAGCGCGAAAGCACACGCATCGATGTCGCGGCGCTTTCGAACGACTGCTCACGCTGTTTATTTTCTTTTTTTTTCCCCACCTGGGCTGGCGTCCCTTTGAATGCGTCATGATACGCGCGCACTCTGCACTCGTGTAGGCTGCGGATAAACGGAAGCTCTTATCAATTGCGCCCCGCCGAATTTTGTGTGCTCTGCCTGGACTCTGTCTCTTTGGTTATTACAGTGAAGCTGTGCGTGGCTAAGGTCCCGTGCATTCTTGTTATCCGTGAACAAAAGCTATCGTTATCAATGGTTCATACCCAGTAAGCATTCATGCTCCCGTAAGTAAGCAAAAATGCTATGACTCATAGCCCTGTAAGTCAGAGGCTACAAGCACTTGGCAATGTGAAGCGAACTGTGCGTAAGTTCTTTCTAATCACGCATACAACGTTCAGAACAGCGTGTCGAAAACTGTCAGTATCAATGGCTCATACCCCCGTGAGCAAGCAAAAAAATGCAATGACTCATAGTCCCGTAAGGTTGATGGCTACTCACATTACGTGAATTAGCTGCGATGACACTACCCGTGTTCTCGTTGTCGGTGATTTCAATGTGGATGTGTCGGTAGCGAAAAGGGAGCGGTTTACGCCTTCGGTGTTCCAGACATATCTCTTGCGATGCCACACCGATCCGGCCCAACCGACCACCCAGCGGCGTACGTGCATCGATTTGACATTATCAAAGAATGTGATTGCAGTTGCGAGTGAAATAATGACCGCTCATCGAGACAATAAATGACTTCGTACCTGTGTTCAAAATCATGTGTCACCTCCATATCGTGTGCTATTATAAACAGCTTCGCTGGTCAGCCTCCTTCACAGAGTGGATTAACTCATGATTTCTTATAAGGTTTCTTTCCTTCTTCTTTTTCTTTCTGCGAGGGCATTAATGTTTCTTGTTTCCATCGTTTTCATTGTCACGTTATTCGCTGGCAATTTTCTTTCTTCCTTTTTTTTTATGCCGCGGTCGCTTTTCTTAAGCTTCGTTTTCTATGCAATGCACGTATAATAGGTAAACCTCCCGCATCCTCTATTCAGGGAAATAACTGAAGCTTCTTCTTATTTTTTCTGTGCTCGTTTTTTTTTCTTTAGTAATTGACTTTACATTTTTAAAATTTTTTTATTGTCTTGAGAAAGAAACCCGAATTAGAATTAGAAGCGTTTTCCACTCGCTCCTGCTATCGCGCTGTGCACGCATGCGGCCCTGTCGCGAGGCGAAGCGAAATACCGTTGCGCGCTGATGTGATCGATGACTGTCGAAGCGCCACCGCACTTTAAACGTGCGCGGGTTTAAAAAAAAAAAGCTGGGTTTGTAGCGCGGCGTTCGAGATTGAGCGATGGAAAAAACACCTGTATTTTTTAGAAGGCATCTCCGCGGATAGGCTGCATGCAGCTTTCGCACGCCACTCCAACATTTCAAAAGAAGGAGATGTCGTACACTTGTCGAGATAGATGTCGCCGTTTTGTGGCTCCGCAAGCTGCTGTCTCTCTCTCTCTCTCTCTTTTTTTCTTAGTCTTCGTAGGAGTCGGCGGTCTTTAAAGAGAGTATCAGATGCCAGTTGTCCGCTCCCAAGTCTACGTATACTATGTGACGCCTGCGGTTAAAAGGGTATTCCACATCTGTCGTCATGGCCACGTGCGGCGGTGGCTAAAGGTGCCGGAGCTAGATCTATAGTATGCGCACGTAAGCACCCAAAAATGGGGACCGGAGTATGTTGCCTCGATGTGCTAGCTAATTCGTAAAACACCCCACGCGTAATGCGCAGGTTGTGGGTTTGGCTTCCACCTGCGGCAAGTTATTTTCCAGTCCACTTTCACTTCCGTTTCCCTTAGTATGTATATGTAATGTTTCAATAAATGTAACTTACTTCTCTCCTGTGCTTTTTATGGCTTCATTGCGAGTTTGGCCAGTTGCGTGCGTGCGTGGCGTTCACGTTTTTATCCGATCATCTCGTATAAAATACGTGCGAAGTCGAGATGACTAATTCGAAAGCTCATGATCGTACGACTCTTCTCCCCTGCTCTTTAGACTAATGCCATCTGGAATAACGGATACAAATAACTAACTTCTACTCTTCTGACGATGAACGTGCGCGCGCGGTTAGTCCGTTGGCTGCACCTGCAGGTGCGATGCCGAGACGATGATTCAGCCGCCCGCGGAATGGTACGAGCGTTGTGTGCGATCACTACCCGAGTGAAGAAGAAAACTATGCCATGTATAGCAGATGAGAAACGAGTAGCAGGAAGACGGTGATTCGAATTTAACAGCGAGTGAGCGAGGTTGCAGGATAACCAGGAAAGTTGAGAAGAAATTCGGGACCGCGCAACGAGCGATGGAACGCGAAACGGTAGGTGTAACGTTGAGACAAGAACGTGGGGAGGGGCGGATTAGAGAGCAAACAAGTGTAACCCATATTCTAGTTCAGATTAATGGAAAGAAGTGCGTTATGTAATGAGATGTGTATTTTGCTATGAATTCATTTAAATAATTTTCTTCTCATCAGTTACCTTCCTTTTTTTCCGACGGCGTTGCTGTTTGTAGTGCCGACCGCTATAAAAGACATTTCATTGCCGAGCTGCTCTTTGATGTGTCTTTTTAAAACTGCCTTCTCCTAGTACTTCAAGGAAAATAAACTTCAGTTGATTTGGTTTGGTTTGAAGTGGAGATGGTCAAGCCGCGTAATGTGGTGTATTATGTGTATTCGGCATGGCGTAAGGCCCGCGTCTGCGCAACGAATTATTAATTAATTGGATTTATGTGATCTTTTATTTATTGCAATTCATTTCATCACATGCTGCGTATACAGCGTCAGGGTGTTGCCAAGTTGCTCGCGCAGCATTTTTCTTCATCTCCTTCCATGGGTAGATGTTTATAAAAAAAAAGAACAGAAAGGGTACCGAGGGAATAGAAGTTGAGTTGATAACTGCAAATAATTACGTGCTTTATTGAGATTTGGAAATTTCCAGACGTAGGATGGAATCTCACGGCACAATAGATGCTTGACTGTAGATCACTGGGAGGGACGTTCTTCCTGCAGCGGATATAAAGTAGTATGGTGATGACAGAGATTATGATTGCGGTGGTCGTGGTGGAAGTGCTGGTGACGATGACGGTTGTCAGCGAACAAAAGCAGCCTTATAGTGTGGAGCAAAGGACTTCCCTGTAGGGCCAGTGAGTTCTTGTTGCATGACTCGTTCTTCTTTTCCTTTTAATGCGAAAACATTATATGTTCTCATAGTTCGGTGGCGTCAGCAAAACATGCTACCAAAAATGGCCTATGGCGCGAAGCCTAAAGAAAAAATTATGTAGAACCTCCGCAGAGGTTATCTTGATGATGCGTAAGCATTTCGTAGTAACAACGTGGCGTTGAGCGCGCACACCCAAAACTGCCGGTAATCCTAGCACTGCCCAGCGTCTGCGCTCGTCTTGGCGCCATTGCGGCAAATGCGACAGCGCTGCGGCGACACGAACTGCTGCGGAAGGCTTCGCAACGTGAACTCATGAGGCACGCAAACTACTCCAGGTGGCGGCGTCAGCTGCGGTGGCGACGTTCCGATCCGAAGCCACGGCTGCTCCACAGTTCTGGCTTACTGAAGCTGTGCCTAGTGCGTGCCTGATTGCACACGTCGCGTAGTCCCAGGGACGCGCTCGTGCCACTCGCTGCTCACAGTAAAATAATTTGCACCCTTAAAAGTGAAAAAGGGTGTAAATGTGTCTATAGCTCACACCATTAGGGTGTCGGTTATACAAATCACACCCTAAGTGCATGAGTGCACACCCTTGTGAGGTCGCCGAAGGAAGCCTTTCGTACTGCAGTGGACACGAAAGATTAAAATTTAAATTCGGGCTTTTCACGCGCCAAAAACCGACGATCTCATTATGAGCCACGTGGTATTCGCGGAGACTCCGGAAAGATTTTGACCACCCGGAGCTCCTTAAATAAAGTACGCCTAAATTTAAGTTCACGGGCATTTTTTTTTTCATTTCGCCCCCATCGAAATGCAGCCGTCGAGAACGAACCCGCGACCTGAATTAGCGGCGCAACGCCATCGCCACTACGCTAACGTGGCGATTGGACGTGAAAGATAATGAAAAATGTGTATGCACGCGTTGTCGACACTTTAGGAATCGCATTTACGGCGAATAAACCTGTTACAGCCTTGCGTGTCGAAAAACAGTTTCATCGCGGTGATAAAAGAGAGAGAGAGAGAGAGACGCTTGCAAGAGAATCCTGGCTGCTTACGAAAGTTGCGAGTTCTATATAGATACCCTGAGGCAACCTCCACGCGTGTGCCTGAAGCAACAACGGAGCCTGTGTTAATTAGGTCACTAGGCTTTGCCGTGCGGGCAGTGGGCGGAAAGACCACGTATGCGTGGACACGTGCAGAGGTGAACGAACCCGTAACAGCCGCCGTTGTAATAAAACATACGGGCTTTTATGTCGCAAAGCTACGCTTAAGGTTATTTTAATGCATAAGCATTCTTTGACGAGTACCACGGCGAAATCGGTCCATCCTGTGACGCTTTATATATCTAGAAAATAAGCGCATAATTGGTCAAGGTAACACATGTAATAAGAGTGTAATAGTAGATGATTGGCGTTGTTAGAAAATAGAAACAAGAAAAATTCTTCTGACCTTGTTTCGGACCATAGATCGCAGCGTGGAAGGCAGATGTCTGTCCCTATGTGAGCTACACACACAAAAAAAAGGGTTACGTCGGCGTCGCCGCATCAAAGTTGTAACAAAAAAGAAGAAGTTAACACATGTAATCGTTGTAATCGCATAATAGTAAATTACTGGTATATACCGTTAGAAAAAAATGAAAAAGCTGGTTAAGTCGCCGTCGCCGCGCCAAGGTCTTAATAAAATGGAAGGTAAGGAAGTTGACACACATGATCGTTATAATAGCGTTTATAACATCGGGGCATTTAACTAGCACATAAGATTAAGTGCGCAAGCGTGCTTAGTCTTAGACTTAGGCCTAAGGCCTCATAGGAAGCCTCAGTACCAAAACCGCGCTGAACTCCAACGATCAGCCTGTGCTTCTGAGCAAATGCAGCGAAACGTTTACTGCAATTTTTCCTCGTATAACATGATATGTGTGACAGGGCATCCGATTTGCCTCATTTTGCGCCGAACACCGTACCTCAACACAGGCGTCTGTGCGGGAACGTGCAGCACTTAAAGCGTGCTGCGCAGGGAATTCTCGCGGTGGGCGCGCCTGTAGATACGTATAGTCTACGCACCACATAGAAGCTTTGTACTTTCTATAAGTCCGATCCCTAAATGTGAAATCACGATACAACACGTAAATTGTTCCAATAAATATATTCAAAACAAGGCGAAGCATTCATGGACGCTTAATATACAAAGATGTTTTCTCATGATCTTCATTTCACTTCAGTTAGCATGTGGTGTCACACGTTGTTCACCATTACTGTGTGTGTATGTTTGCGTACGTGAGTGTGTGTGTGTTTTGCATTGATCTTCTCCTTTACGGTCCGAGTGTGTGAGAGTACAAGTGCTTGTTAGTAGCGGCCGGCATTTCGCGGTACTCCTATTTCGCGGTACTCCCGAAGAGTGTCCTAAATTTTTCTGCTGGTTGTTCGGTAATTGGAACTTGTATTTCGCCAAGATCGCACTCGTTTCTGAATTCCTAGAAAGTAAGCTGAGAGGAAAAAGCTCAGCGCTTGTGTCGTCGTTTCTTTATTCGTCTCCGGTCTGTAGCGCCGCCTTTTCAATCGGAACACCAACTCGCCAAGCATTTGATCCTTCTGCAGTTAGCACTCGTTTCCCTTATACTTTTGGCACTGCGATTCGTTGCACGCAACTATTGTGCCTCCACTTCACACTGCATGCTGTGGTATGGAATGGTTTCGCATTCCGTTTCGTTCGAGACTGCTCGCTCCGAATAAAGTGTTCGCAGTGAAGAGCTTCAACTACTTCACATCCATAGCACGGAATCTGGCTAAACGTAACGGTGAATAGCAAATCACGCAAAATTATATAGAATTAGGAATAAACGGTGCTTTGAATAGTTACCCATGGAGGACGTTCCACCGTCCTTGTTATAATAAATGGTAAATAAATAATAAACAAATTCCGGCTGGTCTGGGGGGCTTAAGAAAGCGCTCATCTATAGGCAGCTTTACGCGCATGCTTGTCGAGGCCGGCTTTCGCAGCAAATTTGTTCGCATTACTCTGTTTTGCATCTTGCGCCGAAGAGTAAGTGCCGGTCGTGTACTGTTGTAAACTTTCAACATGGTGTACCACAAAAAAAAGCAGTAACATTGGCAGGAAAGCACCGGTCCACATAATGTGAAGCCCCGAAAATTTCTTTTATTTACTGTTTCGTTTGGTTGCCGAACATTTTGGGCTGCGTGGGACCATAGTGATTGTGGGCAATTACTTAGTAAATAGAACCTATTGGACGCGTGTTAACGTGTCGTGGATTATCGCCTCACCCATTGCTGTACTCTTTCTTCTCGTCATTCTCACTTTTACTTTGAACTATACAATTTCGCTGTAGGAAAATGTAATCCCGATTTGTTAGCATCTGAGACGTCGTGTGTCGGACCGCTGCAGGCAATTTTACGTGGTCGTATAGCGCAGTATCCAAATCCTGGTTAAAGAATAAGCGATAATCAGGATTCACTGTCGCCGAACCCTATTCGCCCCCCCCCCCCCTCTCCGCTAATTTAGAAATACTGTGGGACCTAGTCGACACGTTCCTGTTTGTAACGTTTTCTGGCCTCTTACGCTCAGAAATGCCGGTCCCATTTACCAGAGGGCCATGTGTATTCATTTCCCGTTTGTTGCCGTTCCCTTACCGTTTGCTATGTTAAAGCACTGCGATGGCACGCTGCAGGTTCAGCGTCATGGTCGGTTCGTGGCGCCTATGTTAACCACCACAGCCGTGGCTCTAGATATCTTGCATGTTTACTTCGATGTAAACGGCTGCTCTGAAAGTGAAAAATAACTTTGAGTGTTCGATGAGGCTGCTATCATTGGAGATTCGATCAAGCGCCAGATCAAAATCACAAGCTTCATTTGGTGTGACCCATGGCTACGACCGCTCCAAAAAAAAAAAATGTGTTTAACGTTCAATTTAACTGTAACCAGTTATAGTGAGTTTTATTTATGGGTATTTCAATAGCTTCGCGAGTCTCAATTCTAGAAATAAAGTTTTGTATTAGGGTAGCATTTTGTTCCATCTCTAGCGCTGCCGAATGCATTATCGCCTGTTACGCTTTCCCGGATCATGCGTTCTGTTCCCGTGGTCCCGTAAATCCGTATCAATTATTTTCGGCGCAGTACTACTTTTTTATGTACTGCTACACTAAATTTTTCGAGCTGCCTGAGCGCTGTCAAACTACCAGTCCAAATGTTCCATAAGTAATACCTTTTTCGACGAACTTCAGGCGAAAGTCTGTCGCGCGCCACTGAGCGTCCCACACGTCTCCTTCGTCACTCTACATACTTTTGGTTGGACGCGGAAGTCTCGTTTACCGAGCACTCTGCTGCCTGTGCTTGAAGCCGAGCTGTGCATAACGATTCCTGTAGTTACGAGCTCCTCGGTGCTAATCGTACGCATTCCGTCTCGTACGCAGGGCCTGCGTTGACACTCGGGCCTCGGCCCGGACGCCCCGGGAGCTTCTCTACGGGGACGACGACGAGGACTGCTGCGACGTTGCCTCGCTACCGTGAGTGTGAACGCCCCCCTATGTCAGCTGCCGTTGCTTGTAGCTTGACTTGTCGTTGTCTTCGGCTGCGCCGGTGACGCTCGCAGGCGCCGAGATAACGAGGCTGGTAACCTTGTGGGAAGTAGACGTGCAGCAGCGGGCGATCGTATGTGCGTGGGAAGCAGCTTTTGAGCTGCGGGAAGCAGACGCCGATTGCCGCTGGGGTCGTTCTGAATCGTATGGTTAGCTTATGAGCAGCGACTGCAGTTTGTTAGCGGTTTTGTTGCTGCAGGTGCTCACAGCCTCGGGGATATACTTGCCTAGATCTACACGACTTTAGCGTTGGCAATGTTTACTGTGTATTAATTAACTAATTAATTAAAGTCTACTACAGCCCCTTAGCAGTGCTATCGCAGGGATGGGTTGTTAAGAATGGCGAGCTGCAAGGCAAAATTGCCACCCAGTTACGACTGGGGGACAAGACGCGCATCCCCCACTCTCCGTCGCTGCAGCTAGGAGGCGTTCGAAGAAGCGGGCTTTGTGCTGAAAGCCGCCTCCATCCACCAGCCCCGTCGCCATTGTGTCGGAACGAGTTCGGTGGGCGAACAATGGTGCCGGAGGTCTCCAGCGCGGACCTGATCTGCTACGCATGAAGAAGCTGCCGTGGGAAAGCCGTTTTATGTTGCTTCCCAGGCCTCGCCCAGACGCAAGACAACGAGCTACCCACGATTGGCGCCGATACTTCCCGGAACGGCACCCCTCCAACGCCGGCGTCGGGCATCGGAATGTGTGTGCCTTTGTGTACGTAAACTGTTCTGCGGAGCGGCGGCAAGCTGGCGATGAGCAAACGAACAGTCGCCGCCTCGTATGGCCGGCGGACCGAGTGTATAAAAACTGCTGTTGTGCGAATGCTGGACACACTTCTCTTGAGCAGTCATGTTAGACTGATTCACTTCTCTCGTGCAGTCATGTTGGACTGACTCTTTTTCTCAAGCAGTCATGTTAGACTGATTTAATTTCTGTAAGTAAACCCATTTTCCTCGTTCTCGATGAGAAGCAGTTCTTCCCTTCATCAACGTCCTCAGCGTGGATAAGTTGGACGACGGCATGGGCCAGCTACCTTCGAATTCATGCCGGACTCCAATCTTGGCAACGGACCACGAGCGATGGGATTGAGCCCCCAATCCTGACAGGGTGCATCGAGAGTAAAGAAGCAGTATAATTACAAATCAACATGTAAGCGAGTAGCGCTGTTGAAATTACAAATAAAGGAGAACATTCTGGGGCGTTCATAAATTCTTTCAAAGGTAATTAAGATATTTTCAGGTATTTGATTCCGTAAAAATTTTTTGCTCAAGTATAAGTAGATCCGATGATGAAAGACATGCTTAATACATGACGGCTTCTTGTGGATGACAGCCTAGCACGCGTCAAACAGTTGTTTGGGAAATCATGCCGGAGTGAGTCGAAAAGGCTCTGCAGGAGTTTCAGGAATGCAATATCGTCTCGTTTAGAAATAGGAGTCATACCAACGGGTGACGGATGAGAAGACGGGGAAAAGTTCGTCATCAAAACTGAGAGTTGGGCGCGTTGGTGTGGCGAAAAATAAGTAGACGTAAAAAGAGAAACGACAAACACGGGTGCAACTCGCGACTAACAGTTTATTTCGAAAGAAACAAGATTGTATACACCCATATTTGATAAAACTGAGATTTCGTACAGGCACAGAGCGCAAAAAAAAAACGAGGGAAATAATGGAAGCCTTTTACATGTTTTTGGAGGGTGACGGACGCATCAGTCAACCCTCAATAGCATTGTCACAGGCAAAAGTGTCTTACCTTCGGGATTTTCTGCAAATCAGTTCTTGATTATCCAGCTTCGCTGTTGCCACGTCTATGTTATCTGAGTTTTCTCGTGCACACTTGAAAGGGTGCTTGTTCTCCTTTCAGCATAGTTTTTTTTACTTATTCTATTTCTTTGTAAATAAACTGTTAGTGGCGAGTAGCGCCGGTGTTTGTCGTTTCTCCTTTCTCGTCTACGTCATTTTCGCGCACTTTTTCGTTAAGATGAAAAGTTCGTGTTGTAGCGCCGGTAGATGAAGCCAATAGCGGGAGCTATTAGAAACAGCATACATTCGACCGAAGAGCCCTACTCGACGGACAGTCTAAATATGCTCTTCATGCTTTCCCAGAGAAAGAGAGAGCGAAAGAGAGGCATTATGAAACATAGTCCAGCGCACATTTGGACACGGACGAGGAGAGAAAGGCAACACGAACGCCGGACTTCAACTTGGGGCGAAGTCCGGCGTTCGTGTTGTCTTTCTCTCCTCGTCCGTGTCCAAATGTGCGCTGGAACTATGTTTCCTAATGCTAATCATAACCAACTAGCCCAGCTGTCCATACTTAGGGAAAGAGAGACGTTTTGCATTCGCAACAGTTTCAAGCGCGTCCACCTCTGACGACTTCTGATTATTGATGCAAAAACATCAAATGGCCCATTGAGCGAAAAGCGACGTCGTCTTTTCAGCCACGTCATCGAGTCGCGTCACGTGCACGCTTCGACGGAGCAGGGCGGGCGAAAGGGTTACACCCGATGATGCGCTGGCGCGCCAGATGTTGCGTGAGGGGAGAGGGCACCGTTGCGACGCCACGTCACCGTCTCTCTCGGAAGCCTGTGTTATCCGCGCCCTCCTTGACCGTGCAAGCTCTCGCCTGCGTTCTAACTTCGCCTCGGTAATCGCTATAAAGAACAACAAATTCGAAAGAAAAAACGTTGGCGGGAGCGAGTTTCGAACCTTAGCCGAAATTAGCCAGGCGTCTCATCGTGCTCGCTTGCCCGCGCGGAGTTCATAACTCGAAGGACCGCTTAGAAACGTTCAAGTGGACGTTAATGCTTTCGCATTCACAAATCATAAGAAGTGTTTAGGTGTCCTCGAATTTTTTTTTATTATTATTTTAATGGCTTAAATAAATGATCCAGTTCTACGCATTGTATAATGCGTTTGTATGGGCGTCCTCTATAGACATACAAGGACACGAATGCGCTGCTAATTGCTGCACAGGTATTTTTATTTCTCTCTCTCTCTCTCACTCTCTTTATGCGTAGAGGGGGTTCAGAAATAGACCAATAAACCAGGATGCAACCATTTTGTCGTTTGTCAAAATGGTCATATTAGCATTTTGGCAAACAGCCATGGCCGCGCATCGTGTATTCTTATCAAACATGATGCCTGCCAGGTCAAGGCTTCTAATAAGTCCGTGCGTGCTTGTTTTCCGTTAATCGGATAAACTTCATGCGCGACACAAAACACTTGGCCCTTGAAATTCCTGCTACTGTTCTCGTAAAATTGATTCTAACGAAACAGCATGAAGACTGTCCATATAGAAATCATCCACCTGATTGTGAAAAAGTTTTGCAATACCTTCTAATGTAATATTAGGGCACTGCGGGAATGCTCTGCTTTTCAGACTCGCCACCAAAAGCATTCATTTCAGAATTAAGCGTCACGCAAAAAATGAGTTTTCTTCGAGAACGTAAACCATGTTGTTAGTTAACATTTTCTTATCTTTTCTGACGCAATAACGCACACCATATCCACGAGTTGTAATTTCTGTTGGGATTAGGCGCAGAGAAAACGTAAGAATAAGCGTTTGAGAACCCGCAACAACCTATAGATATATACACAGGGGAAAAAAGAAATACTTCTTTTCCTAGATTGTTGCGTTGTATGTAGAGCCACCGCACATGGTTGTGCAGCAATGTTATGTCATAACAATAGCATGCATCCGTTTAGTTCTTAGAGGCGCTTGAAAACGGGAGGGGGAGGGGGGGGGGGGGGTCAGGTGGAATAAATTATCTAAGGGCCGCATTGCAATGCAACGGATTATATAGGCTTGGATGTGAACTTTACGAGCTCCACTCTGTACGCTTCTTTTTCTTTTTCTTTTCTCTCACTGTTTCTCTCTTCTTTGGTTAACCAGCCGCTTCGACATGTCCTCTCTTACATGTCTTACACATGTCCTCTACAAGTGAATGGAAGGGAAGCGGGCGACGAGTGCTTAATCGGAGCATAGCACGCGTGGCGGAGGGTGTATTTATTTATTTATTTATTTATTTATTTATTTATTTATTTATTTATTTATTTATTTATTTATTTATTTATTTATTTATTTATTTAAGATTACCAAGTAGCTGCATGCACGTGGCATCGTCACTAAGGTATACGGCTGATCACGCGCCGTGTTATGCAGTGATGCGTGACTGCTGGCTAATAAACCCTAACGACCCGAGCCTCCCGCATTGTGCACATGTAATTACCCGGGAAAGTAGAAATCGCGTTTCCCGGCAACCACAGCACCAAGTTTGATGAGGTCTGTTGCATTTAAAAGAAAAGGAGGTAAAATCGAGTGACGGTTGGTAGCGAATCTTTTAAATCAAAATGGTTGAAAATCGTTAATCTTTCAGAAATCGAAGCTGTTGCGTTTTGCAAATCAATCACGCAGCAATGGAAAACGATATCATAATTCTGTAAATTGCGTCTTGTAGTACATCTGAAGCGGACAAAATTCGTGCAATATACATGGCTCTGAAATTGACCACTAATCTGTGAGTGGGACTTTTGCGAAGCCATTGTAAACAATGTAACTAATTCACGTAAGATATAAATTGATGCACCAAATGTTTCCTCTTTGGATGCTCTAACGGATGCAATTTACAGAACTGTGACATCCGTTCTTAGTGACGAGCTAGGAATTTGCAATCTTCGTGCGTATTTCTTTTTTTCAAATGTACCATTTCAAACGTACCATAAAATTCCGGCCCTCAGTCAAAATTCCGCTTCCAACAGTCACTCGAATTTAATTTATTTTTTTCTCAAATGCAAGAAACTTCATCGTAATCAGGCCATTGGTCATCTCAGAAAAGCGTTTCTGCGTTTTACATGTATTTGAATAGGCGGCATCGGAGTTGAGCCCGAGGTAAAAAAGCTTCCTCCGACGGCGCAGTCCCCTCTTCGCTGTCTGGTTAATGTTCTGAAGCGTCGTTACCCCGATTGCAGCGCACGCGGCGAAAAGCAACCGTTGATCTTATCACTCCAGGCATCTCGCTTTGAGATGCATATGCAACCGCATTAATTCGGCCGTGCTCTTTCCACTGGACTGATGTCGGCCACTGCATGCGACGTCGCGTTTAAGTTATCCGAGTTTAATCCCGACACTCGAATTGTGTCAACTCAGTGCAGTTGCATGTGCATCTCAAAGCGAAGAGTCTGAAGTGATATGACACACTGCTTTCTGCAATACCTTCGGGCCCGGAAATTATTTTGACTAGGTAACTGATTAATTATGTAAATTTATTATTTGAAGGAAATATAGATTCATTCTCTACTATGCCGTTTTATCATCAAGCCCGGGTTCCCTTAGCCAAGGTATCAGCGAAGCTGGAGTATGGTTACGTATTAAGGAGCAGTCACCACTCAAGCGTGCGCGACTCTTCTCTATCCCTATACTAGGACAATAACATCGCAAAGTTACCGGGCCGGCACTAACCACAGTATCCAATGAAACAGCTGATTTGCAGCATGGCTTTTCCCTTCAGGTTTCATTGCGCCATGTGTTTACAGGGTGTCTACCGACCGGGAAAACCGGGAAAACCGGGAATTCTCAGGGAATTTGAATAGTCTGGAACTACTCAGGGAAAACTCAGGGAATTTGTGCTTCTATCAGGGAAAATTACCTGTAACTTTAGTGAAAGGGAACGAAAGTCGTGCTAATGCTGGCTCCACTAAAAGAGGAATCGCAAAAAATCGTCATTGACGCAGTGTCATCGGCACGATGTATTGCCAGAGTAGTTAACGACCGATTTTCCAGACGCCCGATTTTTCGGACATGCCCGATAATTCGCACGACTTTGCGGCACCACCACGTACTCCATATAGTCAATGTATATTGCCCTGACTGCAGTTCTGAAATGGCATTAATCAAAGCTACCACCGCCGCCATTTTTCTTATCTCGCCGCCTCGAACTGACACTCTCGCACGCAGATCCGCTGGCAGCCGTAGCCACTACCGCGGTAACGTTAAGCCTAGCTGCTTCTACGTTCGCCATTAAGCTTCTTGCCGTGCGGTGCCGTGTTTTTCATTGAAGGAATTCGCCGCTGTCAGCAATGGCACCGACTCCGCCTTTGTAATCCTCGCGATTGGCTTCGAAGTTCGCAGAGCACAGCGCGTTGCGTAATGCCAGTCACCGAAAGTTAGTTTCGCCTCAGTACAGTTATGCTAGGCAGTGAAGCATAACAAGGGTGGGAAGGGGCAATTGTCACGGGACACAGTATGCATTCCTTAATTATACACACGTGCACCCCCGTCTCATGTCAAAGTGCGAGCACCGATATGCCTAATAAGTGTGCTGACAGGCTTTAAGAGTTTTTTCGGACGTGCTTGTGGCAATTTTAGCCCTTAAGGGCAGTTAAAGACATGCGTCATTTTTTTTTCCGGATAGCCATATTTTTCGGATGTTTTTGCGGCCCCTAGCGAGTCCGAAAATGGGACGTTGACTGTACAACTGACCTAGAGGATGCTTCAAATGATCCATGGGGTGAAAGGGTGGTGGCAGAAGGAGGATGAGAACCGAAAGGACCGACGCACTAAGGAATATGAACGGGAAAGGAAGCGTGCCGCCGCCTCTTTGAAGGAGCTTGAGCTCAAAAAACAGTGTTAGCTGATGCCGAGATGCAAGTGTCCCTCATCCAAACCAGAATAAACTCTTTAAAGCAGTGAAACCCAACACTGAGATGTTGTGTACGGGCTGAGAGTATGTCAAGACTGTTGAGGTTGACTTCCCAGCTGCAGAGAGAGAATCTTAATTGTGACAAAGTTCAGGCCTCATACCGATGAGCTTGCTATCAGTTGATAGAAATATCTAATATTCAAAAATATTTGCTCATGTATGCATCTCCTTTTCATTCGTATTTGAAAATGTTCGTCTCAATTTGGAATGGGTCGTACCATTTCTTTCGCTGTGCATTTTACCAACACCGTCCTTCTGTTTTGTTTTTAAATAAAATAGATATTACTTCTTACTATTCAAATTGCATTGTAATTTTTTTTTGTTTCAGCATGCTTACTAGAGAGCGACAGCATTCGTGCAACATGGTGTCAGCCTGTCTTGACATATTAAAACAAAGTTCTGGCTCATTCAGGGAATTTTGTAAAGGTGCTCAGGGAAAACCTGGAAAAATCAGGGAATTTGGAAATGTCACCCTGGTAGACACCCTGGTTTAATCTGTCTGTCAGGTTCTGCTCGAAGGCACACTGCAAGATTCTGGATACGATGTTTTCTGCTTTTCTTTACCTCGTGCACAGGACCTTCTGTCCGTCATTTCTACTGCGCACTAAGGAACTTCGGTTGCATTATTTAAAATACAAACCGGTGTCTCCTTCGACACCTATATGCTTTAGAGCGCGGCTCCTAGGCTGCCGTTCCTGCGTCGAGCATCGGCGTTCCCGGCGTAACCTAGCGAACGAGCGCAGCGGATGAAAGAGCGAACGCGGAGCGCAGCGGGGGATGAAAAAGAGCGGCGAGAGCGCGAGGAGGAAAGCTGAGGAGGAGGGCATGGCGAAAGCGTGAGATAAAAAACGTAGTGCCGCTCAAGACCCTCTGCCGCGACGACCGCTACGAGATGGCGCCAGAGTAGTGCGCCATCGTTTGTTCACCGATGACTTCTTTATCTTTCTTCAGTTACTGCTATAGGGGTCCCTCTTGATGGGACAGAAATGTCCTGTAGAGAGGCCCCCCATTTAAGATGTCGACCACCCTGAGTGTTTGTATTTTCTTTCTTTGCTTTTCTGCTTTCTTTTTTGTCTTTAACCTTGTAATGCTCAACGTTTCATACATGCTAAGCAGAGTTTGATACCTCAAATTTCTGATTTAACCACAGGAAACATAACGCATGGCCTGTATACTAGCGTTTCTTGAGCAAGTTTGCAGTTGTGCATAGTTCAGCAAACCAATTACTGAATAATTAATATACTAATTAGCTGGCAACTCAGGTAAAATTGTAATGTCTTTGTACAAATGTATTTTCTGTGGTCAGAAATAAAGGTGAATGAGAATGAGGCGTTATACAATCAATGCGCAACCGATAGAGCATGGTACCAGGGTTCTTGAATTCCACCGCAAAGTGGGAACGCTGCCGCCGAGGCAGGAAATCGAACGCGATTTGAACTGCTGCCCAGCAGTTTGCGTTATATTTCACGAACCGAACGTGTTAAACCGCCAGTCATCGACAAAGTGGCGACGGTTACTGGCTGTAAGCGAGGCACGCTACAAGGTACAAGCACGGCACGGCAGACGAAATCTTATACCTAGCCGCCCTATAATAAGCAGCAGACTCCACGTTAATGAGGCGCACTAACTGTAACTCTAACTGTAACTGTAGCTAGCCAACTTGTTTTGAGCAGGCTGCGTACTTCCCGCCGCGAAATAAACGTGTCTGGTGAGAAAGAAGTCCTTTTTCGCAAGTGTACTGGTGTCTAGGCAGAACAAAAGGCAAGCTGGAAAGTGACGTTGCTTTCTCGATTTAGAGGGACACTAATGAGAACTATATATTTAATTAGTCTGTGTTAGCAAACTACGATCATGCAATAGCAGAAAGGCCACTTTTATAGGGAGACGACTTCCGCTTTTTTTTCTCGTATTATGATTCGGTAGATGGCGTTCATACCGACGATGTCCGAGGGCTACGAAACCGAGGTTATGAGCTCAAATGAACGTCGTCGCCTTACAAAAAAAAAAGGAAAGAAAAGAAAACGATGATTATTCATTCTCGGTCTATCCGCATAGTATACTATGCCTACCACTCGATGCCTCTGATAGTGAACAGAAGGTGCCAAACGTCATTCCTAAATTTGTCCGCATGTGTCGGTGCCGCCGCGTTTTACCATGCCAAATGTGTAATTTACATAATAATTTCTCTTCGGCCGCCTTACATGACGTCGTAAGAAAGAGCCTGTTTGCAGCGTTATCAGCAGCAAAGCCTTGTGCGTATCGAGAGTGTCATAGAATGTCTTGCCACGAGACGGAGAAGTGTCGACAAGGCAAGTAAATGCTTTGTCGTCATGACGCCAAAGTCATGACGTCATAGTCGCACGAAGAAAAAAGACGTAGGCTATCGCTTGGCGATGTCTTGCCTTTTTAAGTAACCTTTTTCTTCGCTCTCTTTTCCATTTTCACGCGTCACCACGTGCAGCCTTCTAATGCGGGGCGCGTGCCTGATCGCTGCTGCGTCTCCGGTGTTCGCTCTCGCTTTGCGAAATTCGAATCTTATACCTAGAAAGTTGCGCCTGCCTCGAGAACTTTGCGTCACGGCGCAGACGCCCTATGTTGATGGGCTGCTGTCATTCTGTTCTTTTAAGGTCTTGTTTTTTCTTTGTTTCTTTCATCTTCTCTGTCCTCGCGGTTCGCATAACGTCGGCTTTGCGGTGTATTCTTTGAATTGCGCGCCGTTGAACTCATACGGTTTCCCGCGATTCCGTACTCGTCGGGAGAGTTCATGACCTGCATATATGCAGGGCGGCTTTCTTTGACCAGCACGTATAGTATATTGGCTAACAGCTCCGTGTTCCGTGGGTGTTTCTGCACGACCTTTGTGGCCCTTCAAGGGTTTCAAAATACGGAGAAAGGAAATATGCAGGCAGCTCCACTGCGCAAGCTATGCCCGGCCTTGTTGCAACGATGTACGTATCGACGCGCTACATTTTCCTACGAAAAAAGAAATCTATCATCGTTGAACAGGATTCTCCTGTAGGCAGAGCTCCCTGCTCCTACGTGCATAAAAGTGGGAAAGCGGCAGCCCAGTCGACTGTCTGCTATTCAGCGCCTTACCGATTTCTCACAGCTCCGTGATCGTCAGCTGTCAGTAAGGCGCGTTATACATTTAGAATTAGCTCCAATAGAATGCCTCTGCGTGCCCCGTATTACCGTTTACGTCATGCATATGTTGTAGACTATAGGAATGTTTCCTTGTCCTTGGTATTTCGTACAGATATCTTGCAGCAGGCTTTCGCCTTCACGTGTTACGGGAGTGCATCATGCTGCCGAACTTCTTTTTTTTTTCATACCTTCGATCTTTGCGTTTACAGTACTTCCTGCTTTCGTTCGTCTCATTTGGTTTACTCATTTCTGATATTTTCGAGCAGTGACGCTACGACCGCAAGCCGCTATCACACCTACTGTGTGTAGGTTGAACGACGAGAAAACGCAGAAGCTACCGCTGTGTCGTCTGCATTGAACACTGAGCTACTGCAATCGTCGCTAGCAAGTTCATTGCGCAGCCCTTCGAGTGGGCACTGATACGTATGTGTCCCGTATTTACTATAGATATATGGGGGTGCCGTACACTTGCGACTATACGCTTCCCAGGACACTACTATGGTATAGAATGGCAAGCGCAGCACGTTGTGATAAACATTACACAAAAGAAAGAAAAGAAAAGAAGAAAGAAACGCGCTAAAAACGGGTGAGCCTGGCAAAAGGAGCAGCAGCAGTGCTCAATATAACACAGCAGGAGATAAATGCTTTGTTTGGATGCACGGTACGAGTTGAAGCAGGTGAGACAACGACTGGCTGGAACTGACAACTGTTGTACCTTCGTTCTGCGTACTCTAGAAAAAAAGAAACTGGAGAGAGGACCTCCTGCGGTTTCCTTTGGTTTCCTAGAAAACCAGAGCGTGTGTGTTCTGCGTGCTGCATGTGTTTTGCGTGCGGTGTGTGTTTTCACATTGTGGTTGGTACTCTCAGTAGGGCACCTACGCAACCTGCTTTCGCCACGAAATGTGCGAAAGAGACCCCGAGTTGTGCATATACCTCGCAAAACAAGGGCAGCGACATCTTTTACGTTCCGCACCATCTAGGACGCATATAACCGGCCTTATGTTAGGCATCCTGCATTAAGCCTTCGTTATGCTGATTTATTGGATCCCCTTTGAAACGGGGCGGTGACAGATGGTCACCTAGCCTGCTTGACTTAATCACGTATACTGTACATGCTTTTTTTTTCATTCTAGCATTTTTGTATACATCTCAATAATCTTTTCTTTTCCTCAAGGCTTCTCTATCTACCTTGTATCGCTACCTATTATCTGTTACGGATCCGGTCGTATTAATTTTTTCAGTGCTTTTTTTTTTCTGCCAATACTCTAAACGTCTCTAGCTTATCTTGACAGCTGACTGGTCGATGCTTCTGTACACATTAAATCCGAGTTCTGCTGGAATTTTTTTAGGCTTGTAGCGCAGCTCATAAAGAGCGAGAAGAAAGCTGGAAGGGGTGCTACAACCCTAAAAAAGTCATGACATACCAACTTGCCCAACCTGCCACGCATCTGACGCTTCTGGAAGGTGTACATTACCTCCGAGTCGTACTGGGTTTCACCTCGCCTCCTCGCATTCCATTAGGATGTGCTGAGTGGTTTTTGGATTCTTGCTGCAGCATACACATGCTTCATCTTGTTGCGAATATTTGCTCCGGTATCTTTTTGACCTTAAGCAGCTAGCTCGAGCCTCAAATAGCAAGACACTGTCCTTTGTGTTATCGTACAGATTTTGCCTTCCAATTTCTCGATTTCTTCCCGTTCTTGTAAATACCCGTGGTCTTATTTGTTTCCGTTATTTGCATTCAATTTGCTGTATCTATTTCTTATACTTTCTTTCTGATGACTCCTGGTTGTCTATTTACACTTTCAAGTATTCTGTACTTCGTTGCCAAGTTTCTTGACCTCTTCCTCCATTCTGCGTCCACGCTTTTCTAGTACCGATACTTGTGAACTCTAGCCGCGCATTTATTTTCGTCCATGTTCCTCCCAGTCTCTCCTCAATTCTAATTTTTCTCTGCGTTTCCCCTTATTGGAAAGAGGTCCAACCCATGTCACCCTCCGTTGCCTCATTTGTGGTTTTGCCGTGGGCTCCCAAAGTCAACCGGTCAGCCGATCTTTGGTTAAATTCCAGTCCCGACAAGATATCCGATTTTAAGCACAGAATGGTATTTGCTAACGTTAGCGCTGGTGCCATTCCTCCATTACAGATTCCACGCTCCACCTCATATTTATTGTGGCCCCAAATGATCTGTGTTTCCTTATTCCGCTTCCTCTGTATTCTCAGATTATCTTGGGGAGTGCTTGAGTAAGTATTTCCTTTGTGTATGTATATATTCCGAGATATTTATATAGCTTGACTATGGGTATTGCTTGCTGTTGAATTGACACCCCTTAATTGCCCGTCTCTTCATTAAAGATCATAATTCCCGATTTCTCTTTGCTAAACTTAAGGCCTAGATTTGTCGCTGCGTTGCCTCATATATTCGCAAGTGTATGCAAATCCCTTGCATTGTCCACTAGTAGCACTATGTCGTTCGCATACATCAGTCCGGAGACCTTTTGTTGCACCATTTGTCCATTACTCATGTAGGATAAATGAAACCCTAATGCACTGTTTTCCGGTCGTCTTCGTATGCCCTTAACATAAAGCTTCAACAACAACGGAGACAGAGGACAACCGTGCTTCAGTCCTTGGCGAATTTCCACCACTTCATTATATTGTCCGCCTGCCCATACAAATTGTACTCGGTTGTCTCTCCGTGTGGTTGTGTGTGTGTGTATATATATATATATATATATATATATATATATATATATATATATATATATATATATATATATATATATATATATATATATATATATATATATATATATATATATATATATACACACACACACACACACACACACCTCAGCAGCCACGAAATCACGTATGCCTTCGTGCCTGAGAATACCTCATAACAAATCCCTGTCTACGTTGTCGTAGGCTCCTTTGATATCTAGAATTGCCATCCACAAAAGTCTATTTTGAGCTACTAAAATCTCTATGCTCTGAGCTAGTGCAGACACATTATCGTCGAAGTGTCTGCATGGTCTGAATCCATTGTGTACTTCGCCCAGTGCATTTTTGTTTCTACCCATTTCGACAGTTCTCATTTTATGGCTTGCATTGTGATTTATATATCACCATTGTTACCGTGATTGGCCTGTACGAGCTCGTCTTATCCTTACCACCTTGCCTTTGTATGGGAGGTTCATCTTGCTTTCATTCCATCCAGCCTAAATTTTCTTCGTTCTAATCGCTTGTTCTGTGGCATTAGACAGCAGTGCCTTGCTTTTTGGACCAAGGTTTTTGATTAACTGTATTGGGATTTCATCGGGCCCTGCGGTCATCTTGTCAGGGACATTTTTTTCCGGCTTTTTATTTCAGCAAACGTTTTTTATGCTAAATTTTTGTCTTTCAGACTTCTCTGTTGCTGCTGCTTCTGTTTCAGTCTGAAGTACGCTTTCTTGCGTGCCGAAGTTATCCCTAATGGCGTCTCTGTTGTGCAGCAGCGCAAGGTCTCCTTCGTAGATGTTATCGTCTTCATCCCTTATGGCCGTTCGCGAATTTTTTATTGGGAGCTCTGAGTGGCTTTTACATGGTTCCGAAATCTTTTTGATGCACCTTTGTCGGTTTTGCGTATGTTCTGCCCCCGACGTTCACTTGTGCATTTAATTTTCTCCTGCACCAGTTCAGTCACCGCCCTTTTCTTTTGCCGGTGTTTGTTCCATCAAAGGAGCGCCTCATCTTGGTGTAATACCAACTTTTTGGCTTCTCTATGATCCCTAGGCGCCTGCTTATGATCTCCTACAGCTTCCTTTATTTCCTTGCTCCACCACTTACGTGGTTATTCTTTCTAATGCGGCAAGTTTTTTGCCGTGTCTGTCTTATCACCTGCTGCGTAACGTCAACCAGTTCCTCATAAACCCATAAACTGTTCCAAAAAACGACTCCATTTCCTTCTCTATTTTTCTTGCGATTTCTGTTATTTGTTTTCATCCATGTTGAGAAATTTTGGTGCTACTTGTACATGTTTTGCGTTAGCATCTCTCCTAAATTTTAAAGGTAAACGAATATAATCGGTACCCAGGCTGTTTTTTCCATGTTCGTCTATCATCATTTGGTCTAGTCGTTCGTAGACTGTTTCTTAGACTAAGGCGTAATCAATACAACGCTGGCGGTTCCCACATTGCCATGTTACCTGTCCATAACACTTATTCTCTCAGTTAACTACAATAAAGTTCTGTTCGTCGCACAGAGCCAGCACTAAATAACCATTGTAATCAGTATAACCGTGTAAATCCTCCATGTGCCCCTTCATATATCCCGCTGAAACCAACTGGCCCGATCTTACACTGTATGAACTCATTAAGATAGCTTATTTCTAATGCAATCAATGAAATTCTTTATATTTATCTCTGCTACGTTATGCAGAAGGGCAGCGCCCTCAAGGGACGCGCGTCGCAAACGTTTTTCATTTTTTCCTCGGGCAGTGGCACATGCGTTGTAAACAGAGTGCGTTGACTAAGGGACACCTGGCGTACCCTTAATACTTCATGGTAATGAAACTGAATTAATCAAATGTTAACGACCCGTAAGATATATGTAAGCTGCATTGTTCAATGTGCCAATTTTCTAGCGGGTACTCTCTATACAGATACAAATATCTGTGCACTGAGGCAGGATTCCTTTGCCGAATTGTTACCATTTTAAATGCGAAGCTTTTCTTTGCTAATTTCGCCGGATTTTAGTAACCGTGGGTTCTGCGTAGCTCTTCTCTATCCAAAGAGGCCAACCAATCACAGTGGAGGATGCGCGGTGCACGCTCCGCTGGTTTCCCTGCACCGCCACCAGATGGCGCTCGCCAAACGAAATCACGAAATCCGAAAATCGAAAAAACGAAATCCGAAAAAAAAAACGAAATCAGGAAAGAAACCATTTATTATAACTCAAAGGGAAGCTCATTACTTTTCGAAGCGAGATCGTGATGCCTTAGAACACGCACCTATAAAGCGATATATAAGAAGGAAGAAGAAGCACGTGCTTGCTGCGGTATAAAGCTAGGGAAACTACGGAGCATGTTTTATTATAATGCGAAGACGTCTACCCAGCGGTCGATTTAGGCACCACTGGCCTCCTTGAAGCCCTTGGGTTCAGCGGGAGCAGTGGTAAAGTAAACATGTCCGCAATAGGCATTAGTAAGAGGCATTTGGAGGATTGGTGGAAGAAAAGTAGGGAAACTACAAAAGACGGCGACGTACAAAAGCACAGTTCGCAATAGGGGATCAGAAAGTTTGGTTGTGTGAGTTCATAGTGTTTTATTTTTATTTTTATTTTTTTATTGTTTAACCTAGGTAAGACATTAGGCAGTATAATAGCAAGAGCTTGGTGGCGCAACCCACCGCCCCGTTCCAAAGAGGACGCTCATAACATCCATCCATCCATCCGGCGGATTGGAAGATTGGTGGAAGAAAAGTAGGGAACGACAAAAAACGGAGACTTACAAAAGCAAAGTTCGCAATAGGGGATCAGAAAATTTGGTTGTGGGAGTTCATAGTGTTGTTATTTTCTTTTTTTCTTTTTTATCCTAGGTGGGACATTAGGCAGTAT